>NW_028169203.1:0-136608 GCF_963971535.1 Notolepis coatsorum | reverse complement strand
AAAGACTGTTTAGAATGTGTTTTTATTTCATAAGCTAATATCTTTTTACAAGTGCTAAATTTCAAGCCAGCAACCTTACTAAGACAGTCTAAATAGCCCTACAATGCAGATAATGGCATTAGAATGGCAAAAGACTGTTTAGAATGTGTTTTTATTTCATAAGCGAATATCTTTTTACAAGTGCTAAATTTCAAGCCAGCAACCTTACTAAGACAGTCTAAATAGCCCTACAATGCAGATAATGGCATTAGAATGGCAAAAGACTGTTTAGAATGTGTTTTTATTTCATAAGCGAATATCTTTTTACAAGTGCTAAATTTCAAGCCAGCAACCTTACTAAGACAGTCTAAATAGCCCTACAATGCAGATAATGGCATTAGAATGGCAAAAGACTGTTTAGAATGTGTTTTTATTTCATAAGCGAATATCTTTTTACAAGTGCTAAATTTCAAGCCAGCAACCTTACTAAGACAGTCTAAATAGCCCTACAATGCAGATAATGGCATTAGAATGGCAAAAGACTGTTTAGAATGTGTTTTATTTCATAAGCGAATATCTTTTTACAAGTGCTAAATTTCAAGCCAGCAACCTTACTAAGACAGTCTAAATAGCCCTTCAATGCAGATAATGGCATTAGAATGGCAAAAGACTGTTTAGAATGTGTTTTTATTTCATAAGCGAATATCTTTTTACAAGTGCTAAATTTCAAGCCAGCAACCTTACTAAGACAGTCTAAATAGCCCTACAATGCAGATAATGGCATTAGAATGGCAAAAGACTGTTTAGAATGTGTTTTTATTTCATAAGCGAATATCTTTTTACAAGTGCTAAATTTCAAGCCAGCAACCTTACTAAGACAGTCTAAATAGCCCTACAATGCAGATAATGGCATTAGAATGGCAAAAGACTGTTTAGAATGTGTTTTTATTTCATAAGCGAATATCTTTTTACAAGTGCTAAATTTCAAGCCAGCAACCTTACTAAGACAGTCTAAATAGCCCTTCAATGCAGATAATGGCATTAGAATGGCAAAAGACTGTTTAGAATGTGTTTTTATTTCATAAGCGAATATCTTTTTACAAGTGCTAAATTTCAAGCCTGCAACCTTACTATAGCCCTACAATGCAGATAATGGCATTAGAATGGCAAAAGACTGTTTAGAATGTGTTTTTATTTCATAAGCGAATATCTTTTTACAAGTGCTAAATTTCAAGCCTGCAACCTTACTATAGCCCTACAATGCAGATAATGGCATTAGAATGGCAAAAGACTGTTTAGAATGTGTTTTTATTTCATAAGCGAATATCTTTTTACAAGTGCTAAATTTCAAGCCTGCAACCTTACTATAGCCCTACAATGCAGATAATGGCATTAGAATGGCAAAAGACTGTTTAGAATGTGTTTTTATTTCATAAGCGAATATCTTTTTACAAGTGCTAAATTTCAAGCCAGCAACCTTACTAAGACAGTCTAAATAGCCCTTCAATGCAGATAATGGCATTAGAATGGCAAAAGACTGTTTAGAATGTGTTTTTATTTCATAAGCGAATATCTTTTTACAAGTGCTAAATTTCAAGCCAGCAACCTTACTAAGACAGTCTAAATAGCCCTACAATGCAGATAATGGCATTAGAATGGCAAAAGACTGTTTAGAATGTGTTTTTATTTCATAAGCGAATATCTTTTTACAAGTGCTAAATTTCAAGCCAGCAACCTTACTAAGACAGTCTAAATAGCCCTTCAATGCAGATAATGGCATTAGAATGGCAAAAGACTGTTTAGAATGTGTTTTTATTTCATAAGCGAATATCTTTTTACAAGTGCTAAATTTCAAGCCAGCAACCTTACTAAGACAGTCTAAATAGCCCTACAATGCAGATAATGGCATTAGAATGGCAAAAGACTGTTTAGAATGTGTTTTTATTTCATAAGCGAATATCTTTTTACAAGTGCTAAATTTCAAGCCAGCAACCTTACTAAGACAGTCTAAATAGCCCTACAATGCAGATAATGGCATTAGAATGGCAAAAGACTGTTTAGAATGTGTTTTTATTTCATAAGCGAATATCTTTTTACAAGTGCTAAATTTCAAGCCAGCAACCTTACTAAGACAGTCTAAATAGCCCTACAATGCAGATAATGGCATTAGAATGGCAAAAGACTGTTTAGAATGTGTTTTTATTTCATAAGCGAATATCTTTTTACAAGTGCTAAATTTCAAGCCAGCAACCTTACTAAGACAGTCTAAATAGCCCTACAATGCAGATAATGGCATTAGAATGGCAAAAGACTGTTTAGAATGTGTTTTTATTTCATAAGCGAATATCTTTTTACAAGTGCTAAATTTCAAGCCAGCAACCTTACTAAGACAGTCTAAATAGCCCAACAATGCAGATAATGGCATTAGAATGGCAAAATACTGTTTAGAATGTGTTTTTATTTCATAAGCGAATATCTTTTTACAAGTGCTAAATTTCAAGCCAGCAACCTTACTAAGACAGTCTAAATAGCCCTACAATGCAGATAATGGCATTAGAATGGCAAAACACTGTTTAGAATGTGTTTTTATTTCATAAGCGAATATCTTTTTACAAGTGCTAAATTTCAAGCCAGCAACCTTACTAAGACAGTCTAAATAGCCCTTCAATGCAGATAATGGCATTAGAATGGCAAAAGACTGTTTAGAATGTGTTTTTATTTCATAAGCGAATATCTTTTTACAAGTGCTAAATTTCAAGCCTGCAACCTTACTATAGCCCTACAATGCAGATAATGGCATTAGAATGGCAAAAGACTGTTTAGAATGTGTTTTTATTTCATAAGCGAATATCTTTTTACAAGTGCTAAATTTCAAGCCAGCAACCTTACTAAGACAGTCTAAATAGCCCTACAATGCAGATAATGGCATTAGAATGGCAAAAGACTGTTTAGAATGTGTTTTTATTTCATAAGCGAATATCTTTTTACAAGTGCTAAATTTCAAGCCTGCAACCTTACTATAGCCCTACAATGCAGATAATGGCATTAGAATGGCAAAACACTGTTTAGAATGTGTTTTTATTTCATAAGCGAATATCTTTTTACAAGTGCTAAATTTCAAGCCAGCAACCTTACTAAGACAGTCTAAATAGCCCTACAATGCAGATAATGGCATTAGAATGGCAAAAGACTGTTTAGAATGTGTTTTTATTTCATAAGCGAATATCTTTTTACAAGTGCTAAATTTCAAGCCAGCAACCTTACTAAGACAGTCTAAATAGCCCTACAATGCAGATAATGGCATTAGAATGGCAAAAGACTGTTTAGAATGTGTTTTTATTTCATAAGCGAATATCTTTTTACAAGTGCTAAATTTCAAGCCAGCAACTTTACTAAGACAGTCTAAATAGCCCTTCAATGCAGATAATGGCATTAGAATGGCAAAAGACTGTTTAGAATGTGTTTTTATTTCATAAGCGAATATCTTTTTACAAGTGCTAAATTTCAAGCCAGCAACCTTACTAAGACAGTCTAAATAGCCCTACAATGCAGATAATGGCATTAGAATGGCAAAAGACTGTTTAGAATGTGTTTTTATTTCATAAGCGAATATCTTTTTACAAGTGCTAAATTTCAAGCCAGCAACCTTACTAAGACAGTCTAAATAGCCCTACAATGCAGATAATGGCATTAGAATGGCAAAAGACTGTTTAGAATGTGTTTTTATTTCATAAGCGAATATCTTTTTACAAGTGCTAAATTTCAAGCCAGCAACCTTACTAAGACAGTCTAAATAGCCCTACAATGCAGATAATGGCATTAGAATGGCAAAAGACTGTTTAGAATGTGTTTTTATTTCATAAGCGAATATCTTTTTACAAGTGCTAAATTTCAAGCCTGCAACCTTACTATAGCCCTACAATGCAGATAATGGCATTAGAATGGCAAAACACTGTTTAGAATGTGTTTTTATTTCATAAGCGAATATCTTTTTACAAGTGCTAAATTTCAAGCCAGCAACCTTACTAAGACAGTCTAAATAGCCCTACAATGCAGATAATGGCATTAGAATGGCAAAAGACTGTTTAGAATGTGTTTTTATTTCATAAGCGAATATCTTTTTACAAGTGCTAAATTTCAAGCCAGCAACCTTCCTAAGACAGTCTAAATAGCCCTACAATGCAGATAATGGCATTAGAATGGCAAAAGACTGTTTAGAATGTGTTTTTATTTCATAAGCGAATATCTTTTTACAAGTGCTAAATTTCAAGCCAGCAACCTTACTAAGACAGTCTAAATAGCCCTTCAATGCAGATAATGGCATTAGAATGGCAAAAGACTGTTTAGAATGTGTTTTTATTTCATAAGCGAATATCTTTTTACAAGTGCTAAATTTCAAGCCAGCAACCTTACTAAGACAGTCTAAATAGCCCTACAATGCAGATAATGGCATTAGAATGGCAAAAGACTGTTTAGAATGTGTTTTTATTTCATAAGCGAATATCTTTTTACAAGTGCTAAATTTCAAGCCAGCAACCTTACTAAGACAGTCTAAATAGCCCTTCAATGCAGATAATGGCATTAGAATGGCAAAAGACTGTTTAGAATGTGTTTTTATTTCATAAGCGAATATCTTTTTACAAGTGCTAAATTTCAAGCCAGCAACCTTACTAAGACAGTCTAAATAGCCCTACAATGCAGATAATGGCATTAGAATGGCAAAAGACTGTTTAGAATGTGTTTTTATTTCATAAGCGAATATCTTTTTACAAGTGCTAAATTTCAAGCCAGCAACCTTACTAAGACAGTCTAAATAGCCCTACAATGCAGATAATGGCATTAGAATGGCAAAAGACTGTTTAGAATGTGTTTTTATTTCATAAGCGAATATCTTTTTACAAGTGCTAAATTTCAAGCCAGCAACCTTACTAAGACAGTCTAAATAGCCCTACAATGCAGATAATGGCATTAGAATGGCAAGACTGTTTAGAATGTGTTTTTATTTCATAAGCGAATATCTTTTTACAAGTGCTAAATTTCAAGCCAGCAACCTTACTAAGACAGTCTAAATAGCCCTTCAATGCAGATAATGGCATTAGAATGGCAAAAGACTGTTTAGAATGTGTTTTTATTTCATAAGCGAATATCTTTTTACAAGTGCTAAATTTCAAGCCAGCAACCTTACTATAGCCCTACAATGCAGATAATGGCATTAGAATGGCAAAAGACTGTTTAGAATGTGTTTTTATTTCATAAGCGAATATCTTTTTACAAGTGCTAAATTTCAAGCCTGCAACCTTACTATAGCCCTACAATGCAGATAATGGCATTAGAATGGCAAAAGACTGTTTAGAATGTGTTTTTATTTCATAAGCGAATATCTTTTTACAAGTGCTAAATTTCAAGCCAGCAACCTTACTAAGACAGTCTAAATAGCCCTACAATGCAGATAATGGCATTAGAATGGCAAAAGACTGTTTAGAATGTGTTTTTATTTCATAAGCGAATATCTTTTTACAAGTGCTAAATTTCAAGCCAGCAACCTTACTAAGACAGTCTAAATAGCCCTTCAATGCAGATAATGGCATTAGAATGGCAAAAGACTGTTTAGAATGTGTTTTTATTTCATAAGCGAATATCTTTTTACAAGTGCTAAATTTCAAGCCAGCAACCTTACTAAGACAGTCTAAATAGCCCTACAATGCAGATAATGGCATTAGAATGGCAAAAGACTGTTTAGAATGTGTTTTTATTTCATAAGCGAATATCTTTTTACAAGTGCTAAATTTCAAGCCAGCAACCTTACTAAGACAGTCTAAATAGCCCTTCAATGCAGATAATGGCATTAGAATGGCAAAAGACTGTTTAGAATGTGTTTTTATTTCATAAGCGAATATCTTTTTACAAGTGCTAAATTTCAAGCCAGCAACCTTACTAAGACAGTCTAAATAGCCCTACAATGCAGATAATGGCATTAGAATGGCAAAAGACTGTTTAGAATGTGTTTTTATTTCATAAGCGAATATCTTTTTACAAGTGCTAAATTTCAAGCCAGCAACCTTACTAAGACAGTCTAAATAGCCCTACAATGCAGATAATGGCATTAGAATGGCAAAAGACTGTTTAGAATGTGTTTTTATTTCATAAGCGAATATCTTTTTACAAGTGCTAAATTTCAAGCCAGCAACCTTACTAAGACAGTCTAAATAGCCCTACAATGCAGATAATGGCATTAGAATGGCAAAAGACTGTTTAGAATGTGTTTTTATTTCATAAGCGAATATCTTTTTACAAGTGCTAAATTTCAAGCCAGCAACCTTACTAAGACAGTCTAAATAGCCCTTCAATGCAGATAATGGCATTAGAATGGCAAAAGACTGTTTAGAATGTGTTTTTATTTCATAAGCGAATATCTTTTTACAAGTGCTAAATTTCAAGCCAGCAACCTTACTATAGCCCTACAATGCAGATAATGGCATTAGAATGGCAAAAGACTGTTTAGAATGTGTTTTTATTTCATAAGCGAATATCTTTTTACAAGTGCTAAATTTCAAGCCTGCAACCTTACTATAGCCCTACAATGCAGATAATGGCATTAGAATGGCAAAAGACTGTTTAGAATGTGTTTTTATTTCATATGCGAATATCTTTTTACAAGTGCTAAATTTCAAGCCAGCAACCTTACTAAGACAGTCTAAATAGCCCTACAATGCAGATAATGGCATTAGAATGGCAAAAGACTGTTTAGAATGTGTTTTTATTTCATAAGCGAATATCTTTTTACAAGTGCTAAATTTCAAGCCTGCAACCTTACTATAGCCCTACAATGCAGATAATGGCATTAGAATGGCAAAAGACTGTTTAGAATGTGTTTTTATTTCATATGCGAATATCTTTTTACAAGTGCTAAATTTCAAGCCAGCAACCTTACTAAGACAGTCTAAATAGCCCTACAATGCAGATAATGGCATTAGAATGGCAAAAGACTGTTTAGAATGTGTTTTTATTTCATAAGCGAATATCTTTTTACAAGTGCTACATTTCAAGCCTGCAACCTTACTATAGCCCTACAATGCAGATAATGGCATTAGAATGGCAAAAGACTGTTTAGAATGTGTTTTTATTTCATAAGCGAATATCTTTTTACAAGTGCTAAATTTCAAGCCAGCAACCTTACTAAGACAGTCTAAATAGCCCTACAATGCAGATAATGGCATTAGAATGGCAAAAGACTGTTTAGAATGTGTTTTTATTTCATAAGCGAATATCTTTTTACAAGTGCTAAATTTCAAGCCAGCAACCTTACTAAGACAGTCTAAATAGCCCTTCAATGCAGATAATGGCATTAGAATGGCAAAAGACTGTTTAGAATGTGTTTTTATTTCATAAGCGAATATCTTTTTACAAGTGCTAAATTTCAAGCCAGCAACCTTACTATAGCCCTACAATGCAGATAATGGCATTAGAATGGCAAAAGACTGTTTAGAATGTGTTTTTATTTCATAAGCGAATATCTTTTTACAAGTGCTAAATTTCAAGCCTGCAACCTTACTATAGCCCTACAATGCAGATAATGGCATTAGAATGGCAAAAGACTGTTTAGAATGTGTTTTTATTTCATAAGCGAATATCTTTTTACAAGTGCTAAATTTCAAGCCAGCAACCTTACTAAGACAGTCTAAATAGCCCTACAATGCAGATAATGGCATTAGAATGGCAAAAGACTGTTTAGAATGTGTTTTTATTTCATAAGCGAATATCTTTTTACAAGTGCTACATTTCAAGCCTGCAACCTTACTATAGCCCTACAATGCAGATAATGGCATTAGAATGGCAAAAGACTGTTTAGAATGTGTTTTTATTTCATAAGCGAATATCTTTTTACAAGTGCTAAATTTCAAGCCAGCAACCTTACTAAGACAGTCTAAATAGCCCTACAATGCAGATAATGGCATTAGAATGGCAAAAGACTGTTTAGAATGTGTTTTTATTTCATAAGCGAATATCTTTTTACAAGTGCTAAATTTCAAGCCAGCAACCTTACTAAGACAGTCTAAATAGCCCTTCAATGCAGATAATGGCATTAGAATGGCAAAAGACTGTTTAGAATGTGTTTTTATTTCATAAGCGAATATCTTTTTACAAGTGCTAAATTTCAAGCCAGCAACCTTACTAAGACAGTCTAAATAGCCCTTCAATGCAGATAATGGCATTAGAATGGCAAAAGACTGTTTAGAATGTGTTTTTATTTCATAAGCGAATATCTTTTTACAAGTGCTAAATTTCAAGCCAGCAACCTTACTAAGACAGTCTAAATAGCCCTACAATGCAGATAATGGCATTAGAATGGCAAAAGACTGTTTAGAATGTGTTTTTATTTCATAAGCGAATATCTTTTTACAAGTGCTAAATTTCAAGCCAGCAACCTTACTAAGACAGTCTAAATAGCCCTACAATGCAGATAATGGCATTAGAATGGCAAAAGACTGTTTAGAATGTGTTTTTATTTCATAAGCGAATATCTTTTTACAAGTGCTAAATTTCAAGCCAGCAACCTTACTAAGACAGTCTAAATAGCCCTACAATGCAGATAATGGCATTAGAATGGCAAAAGACTGTTTAGAATGTGTTTTTATTTCATAAGCGAATATCTTTTTACAAGTGCTAAATTTCAAGCCAGCAACCTTACTAAGACAGTCTAAATAGCCCTTCAATGCAGATAATGGCATTAGAATGGCAAAAGACTGTTTAGAATGTGTTTTTATTTCATAAGCGAATATCTTTTTACAAGTGCTAAATTTCAAGCCAGCAACCTTACTATAGCCCTACAATGCAGATAATGGCATTAGAATGGCAAAAGACTGTTTAGAATGTGTTTTTATTTCATAAGCGAATATCTTTTTACAAGTGCTAAATTTCAAGCCTGCAACCTTACTATAGCCCTACAATGCAGATAATGGCATTAGAATGGCAAAAGACTGTTTAGAATGTGTTTTTATTTCATAAGCGAATATCTTTTTACAAGTGCTAAATTTCAAGCCAGCAACCTTACTAAGACAGTCTAAATAGCCCTACAATGCAGATAATGGCATTAGAATGGCAAAAGACTGTTTAGAATGTGTTTTTATTTCATAAGCGAATATCTTTTTACAAGTGCTAAATTTCAAGCCAGCAACCTTACTAAGACAGTCTAAATAGCCCTTCAATGCAGATAATGGCATTAGAATGGCAAAAGACTGTTTAGAATGTGTTTTTATTTCATAAGCGAATATCTTTTTACAAGTGCTAAATTTCAAGCCAGCAACCTTACTAAGACAGTCTAAATAGCCCTACAATGCAGATAATGGCATTAGAATGGCAAAAGACTGTTTAGAATGTGTTTTTATTTCATAAGCGAATATCTTTTTACAAGTGCTAAATTTCAAGCCAGCAACCTTACTAAGACAGTCTAAATAGCCCTACAATGCAGATAATGGCATTAGAATGGCAAAAGACTGTTTAGAATGTGTTTTTATTTCATAAGCGAATATCTTTTTACAAGTGCTAAATTTCAAGCCAGCAACCTTACTAAGACAGTCTAAATAGCCCTTCAATGCAGATAATGGCATTAGAATGGCAAAAGACTGTTTAGAATGTGTTTTTATTTCATAAGCGAATATCTTTTTACAAGTGCTAAATTTCAAGCCAGCAACCTTACTATAGCCCTACAATGCAGATAATGGCATTAGAATGGCAAAAGACTGTTTAGAATGTGTTTTTATTTCATAAGCGAATATCTTTTTACAAGTGCTAAATTTCAAGCCTGCAACCTTACTATAGCCCTACAATGCAGATAATGGCATTAGAATGGCAAAAGACTGTTTAGAATGTGTTTTTATTTCATATGCGAATATCTTTTTACAAGTGCTAAATTTCAAGCCAGCAACCTTACTAAGACAGTCTAAATAGCCCTACAATGCAGATAATGGCATTAGAATGGCAAAAGACTGTTTAGAATGTGTTTTTATTTCATAAGCGAATATCTTTTTACAAGTGCTAAATTTCAAGCCTGCAACCTTACTATAGCCCTACAATGCAGATAATGGCATTAGAATGGCAAAAGACTGTTTAGAATGTGTTTTTTTCATATGCGAATATCTTTTTACAAGTGCTAAATTTCAAGCCAGCAACCTTACTAAGACAGTCTAAATAGCCCTACAATGCAGATAATGGCATTAGAATGGCAAAAGACTGTTTAGAATGTGTTTTTATTTCATAAGCGAATATCTTTTTACAAGTGCTACATTTCAAGCCTGCAACCTTACTATAGCCCTACAATGCAGATAATGGCATTAGAATGGCAAAAGACTGTTTAGAATGTGTTTTTATTTCATAAGCGAATATCTTTTTACAAGTGCTAAATTTCAAGCCAGCAACCTTACTAAGACAGTCTAAATAGCCCTACAATGCAGATAATGGCATTAGAATGGCAAAAGACTGTTTAGAATGTGTTTTTATTTCATAAGCGAATATCTTTTTACAAGTGCTAAATTTCAAGCCAGCAACCTTACTAAGACAGTCTAAATAGCCCTTCAATGCAGATAATGGCATTAGAATGGCAAAAGACTGTTTAGAATGTGTTTTTATTTCATAAGCGAATATCTTTTTACAAGTGCTAAATTTCAAGCCTGCAACCTTACTATAGCCCTACAATGCAGATAATGGCATTAGAATGGCAAAAGACTGTTTAGAATGTGTTTTTATTTCATAAGCGAATATCTTTTTACAAGTGCTAAATTTCAAGCCAGCAACCTTACTAAGACAGTCTAAATAGCCCTACAATGCAGATAATGGCATTAGAATGGCAAAAGACTGTTTAGAATGTGTTTTTATTTCATAAGCGAATATCTTTTTACAAGTGCTACATTTCAAGCCTGCAACCTTACTATAGCCCTACAATGCAGATAATGGCATTAGAATGGCAAAAGACTGTTTAGAATGTGTTTTTATTTCATAAGCGAATATCTTTTTACAAGTGCTAAATTTCAAGCCAGCAACCTTACTAAGACAGTCTAAATAGCCCTTCAATGCAGATAATGGCATTAGAATGGCAAAAGACTGTTTAGAATGTGTTTTTATTTCATAAGCGAATATCTTTTTACAAGTGCTAAATTTCAAGCCTGCAACCTTACTATAGCCCTACAATGCAGATAATGGCATTAGAATGGCAAAAGACTGTTTAGAATGTGTTTTTATTTCATAAGCGAATATCTTTTTACAAGTGCTAAATTTCAAGCCAGCAACGTTACTAAGACAGTCTAAATAGCCCTACAATGCAGATAATGGCATTAGAATGGCAAAAGACTGTTTAGAATGTGTTTTTATTTCATAAGCGAATATCTTTTTACAAGTGCTAAATTTCAAGCCTGCAACCTTACTATAGCCCTACAATGCAGATAATGGCATTAGAATGGCAAAACACTGTTTAGAATGTGTTTTCATTTCATAAGCGAATATCTTTTTACAAGTGCTAAATTTCAAGCCAGCAACCTTACTAAGACAGTCTAAATAGCCCTACAATGCAGATAATGGCATTAGAATGGCAAAAGACTGTTTAGAATGTGTTTTTATTTCATAAGCGAATATCTTTTTACAAGTGCTAAATTTCAAGCCAGCAACCTTACTAAGACAGTCTAAATAGCCCTTCAATGCAGATAATGGCATTAGAATGGCAAAAGACTGTTTAGAATGTGTTTTTATTTCATAAGCGAATATCTTTTTACAAGTGCTAAATTTCAAGCCAGCAACCTTACTAAGACAGTCTAAATAGCCCTACAATGCAGATAATGGCATTAGAATGGCAAAAGACTGTTTAGAATGTGTTTTTATTTCATAAGCGAATATCTTTTTACAAGTGCTAAATTTCAAGCCTGCAATGCAGATAATGGCATTAGAATGGCAAAACACTGTTTAGAATGTGTTTTTATTTCATAAGCGAATATCTTTTTACAAGTGCTAAATTTCAAGCCAGCAACCTTACTAAGACAGTCTAAATAGCCCTTCAATGCAGATAATGGCATTAGAATGGCAAAAGACTGTTTAGAATGTGTTTTTATTTCATAAGCGAATATCTTTTTACAAGTGCTAAATTTCAAGCCAGCAACCTTACTAAGACAGTCTAAATAGCCCTACAATGCAGATAATGGCATTAGAATGGCAAAAGACTGTTTAGAATGTGTTTTTATTTCATAAGCGAATATCTTTTTACAAGTGCTAAATTTCAAGCCAGCAACCTTACTAAGACAGTCTAAATAGCCCTACAATGCAGATAATGGCATTAGAATGGCAAAAGACTGTTTAGAATGTGTTTTTATTTCATAAGCGAATATCTTTTTACAAGTGCTACATTTCAAGCCTGCAACCTTACTATAGCCCTACAATGCAGATAATGGCATTAGAATGGCAAAAGACTGTTTAGAATGTGTTTTTATTTCACAAGCGAATATCTTTTTACAAGTGCTAAATTTCAAGCCAGCAACCTTACTAAGACAGTCTAAATAGCCCTACAATGCAGATAATGGCATTAGAATGGCAAAAGACTGTTTAGAATGTGTTTTTATTTCATAAGCGAATATCTTTTTACAAGTGCTAAATTTCAAGCCAGCAACCTTACTAAGACAGTCTAAATAGCCCTTCAATGCAGATAATGGCATTAGAATGGCAAAAGACTGTTTAGAATGTGTTTTTATTTCATAAGCGAATATCTTTTTACAAGTGCTAAATTTCAAGCCAGCAACCTTACTAAGACAGTCTAAATAGCCCTTCAATGCAGATAATGGCATTAGAATGGCAAAAGACTGTTTAGAATGTGTTTTTATTTCATAAGCGAATATCTTTTTACAAGTGCTAAATTTCAAGCCTGCAACCTTACTATAGCCCTACAATGCAGATAATGGCATTAGAATGGCAAAAGACTGTTTAGAATGTGTTTTTATTTCATAAGCGAATATCTTTTTACAAGTGCTAAATTTCAAGCCAGCAACCTTACTAAGACAGTCTAAATAGCCCTACAATGCAGATAATGGCATTAGAATGGCAAAAGACTGTTTAGAATGTGTTTTTATTTCATAAGCGAATATCTTTTTACAAGTGCTAAATTTCAAGCCTGCAACCTTACTATAGCCCTACAATGCAGATAATGGCATTAGAATGGCAAAACACTGTTTAGAATGTGTTTTTATTTCATAAGCGAATATCTTTTTACAAGTGCTAAATTTCAAGCCAGCAACCTTACTAAGACAGTCTAAATAGCCCTTCAATGCAGATAATGGCATTAGAATGGCAAAAGACTGTTTAGAATGTGTTTTTATTTCATAAGCGAATATCTTTTTACAAGTGCTAAATTTCAAGCCAGCAACCTTACTAAGACAGTCTAAATAGCCCTTCAATGCAGATAATGGCATTAGAATGGCAAAAGACTGTTTAGAATGTGTTTTTATTTCATAAGCGAATATCTTTTTACAAGTGCTAAATTTCAAGCCTGCAATGCAGATAATGGCATTAGAATGGCAAAACACTGTTTAGAATGTGTTTTTATTTCATAAGCGAATATCTTTTTACAAGTGCTAAATTTCAAGCCAGCAACCTTACTAAGACAGTCTAAATAGCCCTTCAATGCAGATAATGGCATTAGAATGGCAAAAGACTGTTTAGAATGTGTTTTTATTTCATAAGCGAATATCTTTTTACAAGTGCTAAATTTCGAGCCAGCAACCTTACTAAGACAGTCTAAATAGCCCTTCAATGCAGATAATGGCATTAGAATGGCAAAAGACTGTTTAGAATGTGTTTTTATTTCATAAGCGAATATCTTTTTACAAGTGCTAAATTTCAAGCCAGCAACCTTACTAAGACAGTCTAAATAGCCCTACAATGCAGATAATGGCATTAGAATGGCAAAAGACTGTTTAGAATGTGTTTTTATTTCATAAGCTAATATCTTTTTACAAGTGCTAAATTTCAAGCCAGCAACCTTACTAAGACAGTCTAAATAGCCCTTCAATGCAGATAATGGCATTAGAATGGCAAAAGACTGTTTAGAATGTGTTTTTATTTCATAAGCGAATATCTTTTTACAAGTGCTAAATTTCAAGCCAGCAACCTTACTAAGACAGTCTAAATAGCCCTACAATGCAGATAATGGCATTAGAATGGCAAAAGACTGTTTAGAATGTGTTTTTATTTCATAAGCGAATATCTTTTTACAAGTGCTAAATTTCAAGCCAGCAACCTTACTAAGACAGTCTAAATAGCCCTACAATGCAGATAATGGCATTAGAATGGCAAAAGACTGTTTAGAATGTGTTTTTATTTCATAAGCGAATATCTTTTTACAAGTGCTAAATTTCAAGCCAGCAACCTTACTAAGACAGTCTAAATAGCCCTACAATGCAGATAATGGCATTAGAATGGCAAAAGACTGTTTAGAATGTGTTTTTATTTCATAAGCGAATATCTTTTTACAAGTGCTAAATTTCAAGCCAGCAACCTTACTAAGACAGTCTAAATAGCCCTTCAATGCAGATAATGGCATTAGAATGGCAAAAGACTGTTTAGAATGTGTTTTTATTTCATAAGCGAATATCTTTTTACAAGTGCTAAATTTCAAGCCAGCAACCTTACTAAGACAGTCTAAATAGCCCTACAATGCAGATAATGGCATTAGAATGGCAAAAGACTGTTTAGAATGTGTTTTTATTTCATAAGCGAATATCTTTTTACAAGTGCTAAATTTCAAGCCTGCAACCTTACTATAGCCCTACAATGCAGATAATGGCATTAGAATGGCAAAAGACTGTTTAGAATGTGTTTTTATTTCATAAGCGAATATCTTTTTACAAGTGCTAAATTTCAAGCCAGCAACCTTACTAAGACAGTCTAAATAGCCCTTCAATGCAGATAATGGCATTAGAATGGCAAAAGACTGTTTAGAATGTGTTTTTATTTCATAAGCGAATATCTTTTTACAAGTGCTAAATTTCAAGCCAGCAACCTTACTAAGACAGTCTAAATAGCCCTACAATGCAGATAATGGCATTAGAATGGCAAAAGACTGTTTAGAATGTGTTTTTATTTCATAAGCGAATATCTTTTTACAAGTGCTAAATTTCAAGCCAGCAACCTTACTAAGACAGTCTAAATAGCCCTACAATGCAGATAATGGCATTAGAATGGCAAAAGACTGTTTAGAATGTGTTTTTATTTCATAAGCGAATATCTTTTTACAAGTGCTAAATTTCAAGCCAGCAACCTTACTAAGACAGTCTAAATAGCCCTACAATGCAGATAATGGCATTAGAATGGCAAAAGACTGTTTAGAATGTGTTTTTATTTCATAAGCGAATATCTTTTTACAAGTGCTAAATTTCAAGCCAGCAACCTTACTAAGACAGTCTAAATAGCCCTTCAATGCAGATAATGGCATTAGAATGGCAAAAGACTGTTTAGAATGTGTTTTTATTTCATAAGCGAATATCTTTTTACAAGTGCTAAATTTCAAGCCAGCAACCTTACTATAGCCCTACAATGCAGATAATGGCATTAGAATGGCAAAAGACTGTTTAGAATGTGTTTTTATTTCATAAGCGAATATCTTTTTACAAGTGCTAAATTTCAAGCCTGCAACCTTACTATAGCCCTACAATGCAGATAATGGCATTAGAATGGCAAAAGACTGTTTAGAATGTGTTTTTATTTCATATGCGAATATCTTTTTACAAGTGCTAAATTTCAAGCCAGCAACCTTACTAAGACAGTCTAAATAGCCCTACAATGCAGATAATGGCATTAGAATGGCAAAAGACTGTTTAGAATGTGTTTTTATTTCATAAGCGAATATCTTTTTACAAGTGCTAAATTTCAAGCCTGCAACCTTACTATAGCCCTACAATGCAGATAATGGCATTAGAATGGCAAAAGACTGTTTAGAATGTGTTTTTATTTCATATGCGAATATCTTTTTACAAGTGCTAAATTTCAAGCCAGCAACCTTACTAAGACAGTCTAAATAGCCCTACAATGCAGATAATGGCATTAGAATGGCAAAAGACTGTTTAGAATGTGTTTTTATTTCATAAGCGAATATCTTTTTACAAGTGCTACATTTCAAGCCTGCAACCTTACTATAGCCCTACAATGCAGATAATGGCATTAGAATGGCAAAAGACTGTTTAGAATGTGTTTTTATTTCATAAGCGAATATCTTTTTACAAGTGCTAAATTTCAAGCCAGCAACCTTACTAAGACAGTCTAAATAGCCCTACAATGCAGATAATGGCATTAGAATGGCAAAAGACTGTTTAGAATGTGTTTTTATTTCATAAGCGAATATCTTTTTACAAGTGCTAAATTTCAAGCCAGCAACCTTACTAAGACAGTCTAAATAGCCCTTCAATGCAGATAATGGCATTAGAATGGCAAAAGACTGTTTAGAATGTGTTTTTATTTCATAAGCGAATATCTTTTTACAAGTGCTAAATTTCAAGCCAGCAACCTTACTATAGCCCTACAATGCAGATAATGGCATTAGAATGGCAAAAGACTGTTTAGAATGTGTTTTTATTTCATAAGCGAATATCTTTTTACAAGTGCTAAATTTCAAGCCTGCAACCTTACTATAGCCCTACAATGCAGATAATGGCATTAGAATGGCAAAAGACTGTTTAGAATGTGTTTTTATTTCATAAGCGAATATCTTTTTACAAGTGCTAAATTTCAAGCCAGCAACCTTACTAAGACAGTCTAAATAGCCCTACAATGCAGATAATGGCATTAGAATGGCAAAAGACTGTTTAGAATGTGTTTTTATTTCATAAGCGAATATCTTTTTACAAGTGCTACATTTCAAGCCTGCAACCTTACTATAGCCCTACAATGCAGATAATGGCATTAGAATGGCAAAAGACTGTTTAGAATGTGTTTTTATTTCATAAGCGAATATCTTTTTACAAGTGCTAAATTTCAAGCCAGCAACCTTACTAAGACAGTCTAAATAGCCCTACAATGCAGATAATGGCATTAGAATGGCAAAAGACTGTTTAGAATGTGTTTTTATTTCATAAGCGAATATCTTTTTACAAGTGCTAAATTTCAAGCCAGCAACCTTACTAAGACAGTCTAAATAGCCCTTCAATGCAGATAATGGCATTAGAATGGCAAAAGACTGTTTAGAATGTGTTTTTATTTCATAAGCGAATATCTTTTTACAAGTGCTAAATTTCAAGCCAGCAACCTTACTAAGACAGTCTAAATAGCCCTACAATGCAGATAATGGCATTAGAATGGCAAAAGACTGTTTAGAATGTGTTTTTATTTCATAAGCGAATATCTTTTTACAAGTGCTAAATTTCAAGCCAGCAACCTTACTAAGACAGTCTAAATAGCCCTACAATGCAGATAATGGCATTAGAATGGCAAAAGACTGTTTAGAATGTGTTTTTATTTCATAAGCGAATATCTTTTTACAAGTGCTAAATTTCAAGCCAGCAACCTTACTAAGACAGTCTAAATAGCCCTACAATGCAGATAATGGCATTAGAATGGCAAAAGACTGTTTAGAATGTGTTTTTATTTCATAAGCGAATATCTTTTTACAAGTGCTAAATTTCAAGCCAGCAACCTTACTAAGACAGTCTAAATAGCCCTTCAATGCAGATAATGGCATTAGAATGGCAAAAGACTGTTTAGAATGTGTTTTTATTTCATAAGCGAATATCTTTTTACAAGTGCTAAATTTCAAGCCAGCAACCTTACTATAGCCCTACAATGCAGATAATGGCATTAGAATGGCAAAAGACTGTTTAGAATGTGTTTTTATTTCATAAGCGAATATCTTTTTACAAGTGCTAAATTTCAAGCCTGCAACCTTACTATAGCCCTACAATGCAGATAATGGCATTAGAATGGCAAAAGACTGTTTAGAATGTGTTTTTATTTCATAAGCGAATATCTTTTTACAAGTGCTAAATTTCAAGCCAGCAACCTTACTAAGACAGTCTAAATAGCCCTACAATGCAGATAATGGCATTAGAATCGCAAAAGACTGTTTAGAATGTGTTTTTATTTCATAAGCGAATATCTTTTTACAAGTGCTAAATTTCAAGCCAGCAACCTTACTAAGACAGTCTAAATAGCCCTTCAATGCAGATAATGGCATTAGAATGGCAAAAGACTGTTTAGAATGTGTTTTTATTTCATAAGCGAATATCTTTTTACAAGTGCTAAATTTCAAGCCAGCAACCTTACTAAGACAGTCTAAATAGCCCTACAATGCAGATAATGGCATTAGAATGGCAAAAGACTGTTTAGAATGTGTTTTTATTTCATAAGCGAATATCTTTTTACAAGTGCTAAATTTCAAGCCAGCAACCTTACTAAGACAGTCTAAATAGCCCTACAATGCAGATAATGGCATTAGAATGGCAAAAGACTGTTTAGAATGTGTTTTTATTTCATAAGCGAATATCTTTTTACAAGTGCTAAATTTCAAGCCAGCAACCTTACTAAGACAGTCTAAATAGCCCTTCAATGCAGATAATGGCATTAGAATGGCAAAAGACTGTTTAGAATGTGTTTTTATTTCATAAGCGAATATCTTTTTACAAGTGCTAAATTTCAAGCCAGCAACCTTACTATAGCCCTACAATGCAGATAATGGCATTAGAATGGCAAAAGACTGTTTAGAATGTGTTTTTATTTCATAAGCGAATATCTTTTTACAAGTGCTAAATTTCAAGCCTGCAACCTTACTATAGCCCTACAATGCAGATAATGGCATTAGAATGGCAAAAGACTGTTTAGAATGTGTTTTTATTTCATATGCGAATATCTTTTTACAAGTGCTAAATTTCAAGCCAGCAACCTTACTAAGACAGTCTAAATAGCCCTACAATGCAGATAATGGCATTAGAATGGCAAAAGACTGTTTAGAATGTGTTTTTATTTCATAAGCGAATATCTTTTTACAAGTGCTAAATTTCAAGCCTGCAACCTTACTATAGCCCTACAATGCAGATAATGGCATTAGAATGGCAAAAGACTGTTTAGAATGTGTTTTTTTCATATGCGAATATCTTTTTACAAGTGCTAAATTTCAAGCCAGCAACCTTACTAAGACAGTCTAAATAGCCCTACAATGCAGATAATGGCATTAGAATGGCAAAAGACTGTTTAGAATGTGTTTTTATTTCATAAGCGAATATCTTTTTACAAGTGCTACATTTCAAGCCTGCAACCTTACTATAGCCCTACAATGCAGATAATGGCATTAGAATGGCAAAAGACTGTTTAGAATGTGTTTTTATTTCATAAGCGAATATCTTTTTACAAGTGCTAAATTTCAAGCCAGCAACCTTACTAAGACAGTCTAAATAGCCCTACAATGCAGATAATGGCATTAGAATGGCAAAAGACTGTTTAGAATGTGTTTTTATTTCATAAGCGAATATCTTTTTACAAGTGCTAAATTTCAAGCCAGCAACCTTACTAAGACAGTCTAAATAGCCCTTCAATGCAGATAATGGCATTAGAATGGCAAAAGACTGTTTAGAATGTGTTTTTATTTCATAAGCGAATATCTTTTTACAAGTGCTAAATTTCAAGCCAGCAACCTTACTATAGCCCTACAATGCAGATAATGGCATTAGAATGGCAAAAGACTGTTTAGAATGTGTTTTTATTTCATAAGCGAATATCTTTTTACAAGTGCTAAATTTCAAGCCTGCAACCTTACTATAGCCCTACAATGCAGATAATGGCATTAGAATGGCAAAAGACTGTTTAGAATGTGTTTTTATTTCATAAGCGAATATCTTTTTACAAGTGCTAAATTTCAAGCCAGCAACCTTACTAAGACAGTCTAAATAGCCCTACAATGCAGATAATGGCATTAGAATGGCAAAAGACTGTTTAGAATGTGTTTTTATTTCATAAGCGAATATCTTTTTACAAGTGCTACATTTCAAGCCTGCAACCTTACTATAGCCCTACAATGCAGATAATGGCATTAGAATGGCAAAAGACTGTTTAGAATGTGTTTTTATTTCATAAGCGAATATCTTTTTACAAGTGCTAAATTTCAAGCCAGCAACCTTACTAAGACAGTCTAAATAGCCCTTCAATGCAGATAATGGCATTAGAATGGCAAAAGACTGTTTAGAATGTGTTTTTATTTCATAAGCGAATATCTTTTTACAAGTGCTAAATTTCAAGCCTGCAACCTTACTATAGCCCTACAATGCAGATAATGGCATTAGAATGGCAAAAGACTGTTTAGAATGTGTTTTTATTTCATAAGCGAATATCTTTTTACAAGTGCTAAATTTCAAGCCAGCAACCTTACTAAGACAGTCTAAATAGCCCTACAATGCAGATAATGGCATTAGAATGGCAAAAGACTGTTTAGAATGTGTTTTTATTTCATAAGCGAATATCTTTTTACAAGTGCTAAATTTCAAGCCTGCAACCTTACTATAGCCCTACAATGCAGATAATGGCATTAGAATGGCAAAACACTGTTTAGAATGTGTTTTCATTTCATAAGCGAATATCTTTTTACAAGTGCTAAATTTCAAGCCAGCAACCTTACTAAGACAGTCTAAATAGCCCTACAATGCAGATAATGGCATTAGAATGGCAAAAGACTGTTTAGAATGTGTTTTTATTTCATAAGCGAATATCTTTTTACAAGTGCTAAATTTCAAGCCAGCAACCTTACTAAGACAGTCTAAATAGCCCTTCAATGCAGATAATGGCATTAGAATGGCAAAAGACTGTTTAGAATGTGTTTTTATTTCATAAGCGAATATCTTTTTACAAGTGCTAAATTTCAAGCCAGCAACCTTACTAAGACAGTCTAAATAGCCCTACAATGCAGATAATGGCATTAGAATGGCAAAAGACTGTTTAGAATGTGTTTTTATTTCATAAGCGAATATCTTTTTACAAGTGCTAAATTTCAAGCCTGCAATGCAGATAATGGCATTAGAATGGCAAAACACTGTTTAGAATGTGTTTTTATTTCATAAGCGAATATCTTTTTACAAGTGCTAAATTTCAAGCCAGCAACCTTACTAAGACAGTCTAAATAGCCCTTCAATGCAGATAATGGCATTAGAATGGCAAAAGACTGTTTAGAATGTGTTTTTATTTCATAAGCGAATATCTTTTTACAAGTGCTAAATTTCAAGCCAGCAACCTTACTAAGACAGTCTAAATAGCCCTACAATGCAGATAATGGCATTAGAATGGCAAAAGACTGTTTAGAATGTGTTTTTATTTCATAAGCGAATATCTTTTTACAAGTGCTAAATTTCAAGCCAGCAACCTTACTAAGACAGTCTAAATAGCCCTACAATGCAGATAATGGCATTAGAATGGCAAAAGACTGTTTAGAATGTGTTTTTATTTCATAAGCGAATATCTTTTTACAAGTGCTACATTTCAAGCCTGCAACCTTACTATAGCCCTACAATGCAGATAATGGCATTAGAATGGCAAAAGACTGTTTAGAATGTGTTTTTATTTCACAAGCGAATATCTTTTTACAAGTGCTAAATTTCAAGCCAGCAACCTTACTAAGACAGTCTAAATAGCCCTACAATGCAGATAATGGCATTAGAATGGCAAAAGACTGTTTAGAATGTGTTTTTATTTCATAAGCGAATATCTTTTTACAAGTGCTAAATTTCAAGCCAGCAACCTTACTAAGACAGTCTAAATAGCCCTTCAATGCAGATAATGGCATTAGAATGGCAAAAGACTGTTTAGAATGTGTTTTTATTTCATAAGCGAATATCTTTTTACAAGTGCTAAATTTCAAGCCAGCAACCTTACTAAGACAGTCTAAATAGCCCTTCAATGCAGATAATGGCATTAGAATGGCAAAAGACTGTTTAGAATGTGTTTTTATTTCATAAGCGAATATCTTTTTACAAGTGCTAAATTTCAAGCCTGCAACCTTACTATAGCCCTACAATGCAGATAATGGCATTAGAATGGCAAAAGACTGTTTAGAATGTGTTTTTATTTCATAAGCGAATATCTTTTTACAAGTGCTAAATTTCAAGCCAGCAACCTTACTAAGACAGTCTAAATAGCCCTACAATGCAGATAATGGCATTAGAATGGCAAAAGACTGTTTAGAATGTGTTTTTATTTCATAAGCGAATATCTTTTTACAAGTGCTAAATTTCAAGCCTGCAACCTTACTATAGCCCTACAATGCAGATAATGGCATTAGAATGGCAAAACACTGTTTAGAATGTGTTTTTATTTCATAAGCGAATATCTTTTTACAAGTGCTAAATTTCAAGCCAGCAACCTTACTAAGACAGTCTAAATAGCCCTTCAATGCAGATAATGGCATTAGAATGGCAAAAGACTGTTTAGAATGTGTTTTTATTTCATAAGCGAATATCTTTTTACAAGTGCTAAATTTCAAGCCAGCAACCTTACTAAGACAGTCTAAATAGCCCTTCAATGCAGATAATGGCATTAGAATGGCAAAAGACTGTTTAGAATGTGTTTTTATTTCATAAGCGAATATCTTTTTACAAGTGCTAAATTTCAAGCCTGCAATGCAGATAATGGCATTAGAATGGCAAAACACTGTTTAGAATGTGTTTTTATTTCATAAGCGAATATCTTTTTACAAGTGCTAAATTTCAAGCCAGCAACCTTACTAAGACAGTCTAAATAGCCCTTCAATGCAGATAATGGCATTAGAATGGCAAAAGACTGTTTAGAATGTGTTTTTATTTCATAAGCGAATATCTTTTTACAAGTGCTAAATTTCAAGCCAGCAACCTTACTAAGACAGTCTAAATAGCCCTTCAATGCAGATAATGGCATTAGAATGGCAAAAGACTGTTTAGAATGTGTTTTTATTTCATAAGCGAATATCTTTTTACAAGTGCTAAATTTCAAGCCAGCAACCTTACTAAGACAGTCTAAATAGCCCTACAATGCAGATAATGGCATTAGAATGGCAAAAGACTGTTTAGAATGTGTTTTTATTTCATAAGCTAATATCTTTTTACAAGTGCTAAATTTCAAGCCAGCAACCTTACTAAGACAGTCTAAATAGCCCTTCAATGCAGATAATGGCATTAGAATGGCAAAAGACTGTTTAGAATGTGTTTTTATTTCATAAGCGAATATCTTTTTACAAGTGCTAAATTTCAAGCCAGCAACCTTACTAAGACAGTCTAAATAGCCCTACAATGCAGATAATGGCATTAGAATGGCAAAAGACTGTTTAGAATGTGTTTTTATTTCATAAGCGAATATCTTTTTACAAGTGCTAAATTTCAAGCCAGCAACCTTACTAAGACAGTCTAAATAGCCCTACAATGCAGATAATGGCATTAGAATGGCAAAAGACTGTTTAGAATGTGTTTTTATTTCATAAGCGAATATCTTTTTACAAGTGCTAAATTTCAAGCCAGCAACCTTACTAAGACAGTCTAAATAGCCCTACAATGCAGATAATGGCATTAGAATGGCAAAAGACTGTTTAGAATGTGTTTTTATTTCATAAGCGAATATCTTTTTACAAGTGCTAAATTTCAAGCCAGCAACCTTACTAAGACAGTCTAAATAGCCCTTCAATGCAGATAATGGCATTAGAATGGCAAAAGACTGTTTAGAATGTGTTTTTATTTCATAAGCGAATATCTTTTTACAAGTGCTAAATTTCAAGCCAGCAACCTTACTAAGACAGTCTAAATAGCCCTACAATGCAGATAATGGCATTAGAATGGCAAAAGACTGTTTAGAATGTGTTTTTATTTCATAAGCGAATATCTTTTTACAAGTGCTAAATTTCAAGCCTGCAACCTTACTATAGCCCTACAATGCAGATAATGGCATTAGAATGGCAAAACACTGTTTAGAATGTGTTTTTATTTCATAAGCGAATATCTTTTTACAAGTGCTAAATTTCAAGCCAGCAACCTTACTAAGACAGTCTAAATAGCCCTTCAATGCAGATAATGGCATTAGAATGGCAAAAGACTGTTTAGAATGTGTTTTTATTTCATAAGCGAATATCTTTTTACAAGTGCTAAATTTCAAGCCAGCAACCTTACTAAGACAGTCTAAATAGTCCTACAATGCAGATAATGGCATTAGAATGGCAAAAGACTGTTTAGAATGTGTTTTTATTTCATAAGCGAATATCTTTTTACAAGTGCTAAATTTCAAGCCAGCAACCTTACTAAGACAGTCTAAATAGCCCTTCAATGCAGATAATGGCATTAGAATGGCAAAAGACTGTTTAGAATGTGTTTTTATTTCATAAGCGAATATCTTTTTACAAGTGCTAAATTTCAAGCCAGCAACCTTACTAAGACAGTCTAAATAGCCCTACAATGCAGATAATGGCATTAGAATGGCAAAAGACTGTTTAGAATGTGTTTTTATTTCATAAGCGAATATCTTTTTACAAGTGCTAAATTTCAAGCCAGCAACCTTACTAAGACAGTCTAAATAGCCCTTCAATGCAGATAATGGCATTAGAATGGCAAAAGACTGTTTAGAATGTGTTTTTATTTCATAAGCGAATATCTTTTTACAAGTGCTAAATTTCAAGCCAGCAACCTTACTAAGACAGTCTAAATAGCCCTACAATGCAGATAATGGCATTAGAATGGCAAAAGACTGTTTAGAATGTGTTTTTATTTCATAAGCGAATATCTTTTTACAAGTGCTAAATTTCAAGCCTGCAACCTTACTATAGCCCTACAATGCAGATAATGGCATTAGAATGGCAAAACACTGTTTAGAATGTGTTTTTATTTCATAAGCGAATATCTTTTTACAAGTGCTAAATTTCAAGCCAGCAACCTTACTAAGACAGTCTAAATAGCCCTACAATGCAGATAATGGCATTAGAATGGCAAAAGACTGTTTAGAATGTGTTTTTATTTCATAAGCGAATATCTTTTTACAAGTGCTAAATTTCAAGCCAGCAACCTTACTAAGACAGTCTAAATAGCCCTTCAATGCAGATAATGGCATTAGAATGGCAAAAGACTGTTTAGAATGTGTTTTTATTTCATAAGCGAATATCTTTTTACAAGTGCTAAATTTCAAGCCAGCAACCTTACTAAGACAGTCTAAATAGCCCTTCAATGCAGATAATGGCATTAGAATGGCAAAAGACTGTTTAGAATGTGTTTTTATTTCATAAGCGAATATCTTTTTACAAGTGCTAAATTTCAAGCCTGCAACCTTACTATAGCCCTACAATGCAGATAATGGCATTAGAATGGCAAAAGACTGTTTAGAATGTGTTTTTATTTCATAAGCGAATATCTTTTTACAAGTGCTAAATTTCAAGCCAGCAACCTTACTAAGACAGTCTAAATAGCCCTACAATGCAGATAATGGCATTAGAATGGCAAAAGACTGTTTAGAATGTGTTTTTATTTCATAAGCGAATATCTTTTTACAAGTGCTAAATTTCAAGCCAGCAACCTTACTAAGACAGTCTAAATAGCCCTTCAATGCAGATAATGGCATTAGAATGGCAAAAGACTGTTTAGAATGTGTTTTTATTTCATAAGCGAATATCTTTTTACAAGTGCTAAATTTCAAGCCAGCAACCTTACTAAGACAGTCTAAATAGCCCTACAATGCAGATAATGGCATTAGAATGGCAAAAGACTGTTTAGAATGTGTTTTTATTTCATAAGCGAATATCTTTTTACAAGTGCTAAATTTCAAGCCTGCAATGCAGATAATGGCATTAGAATGGCAAAACACTGTTTAGAATGTGTTTTTATTTCATAAGCGAATATCTTTTTACAAGTGCTAAATTTCAAGCCAGCAACCTTACTAAGACAGTCTAAATAGCCCTTCAATGCAGATAATGGCATTAGAATGGCAAAAGACTGTTTAGAATGTGTTTTTATTTCATAAGCGAATATCTTTTTACAAGTGCTAAATTTCAAGCCAGCAACCTTACTAAGACAGTCTAAATAGCCCTTCAATGCAGATAATGGCATTAGAATGGCAAAAGACTGTTTAGAATGTGTTTTTATTTCATAAGCGAATATCTTTTTACAAGTGCTAAATTTCAAGCCAGCAACCTTACTAAGACAGTCTAAATAGCCCTACAATGCAGATAATGGCATTAGAATGGCAAAAGACTGTTTAGAATGTGTTTTTATTTCATAAGCGAATATCTTTTTACAAGTGCTAAATTTCAAGCCAGCAACCTTACTAAGACAGTCTAAATAGCCCTACAATGCAGATAATGGCATTAGAATGGCAAAAGACTGTTTAGAATGTGTTTTTATTTCATAAGCGAATATCTTTTTACAAGTGCTAAATTTCAAGCCAGCAACCTTACTAAGACAGTCTAAATAGCCCTACAATGCAGATAATGGCATTAGAATGGCAAAAGACTGTTTAGAATGTGTTTTTATTTCATAAGCGAATATCTTTTTACAAGTGCTAAATTTCAAGCCAGCAACCTTACTAAGACAGTCTAAATAGCCCTACAATGCAGATAATGGCATTAGAATGGCAAAAGACTGTTTAGAATGTGTTTTTTATTTCATAAGCGAATATCTTTTTACAAGTGCTAAATTTCAAGCCAGCAACCTTACTAAGACAGTCTAAATAGCCCTTCAATGCAGATAATGGCATTAGAATGGCAAAAGACTGTTTAGAATGTGTTTTTATTTCATAAGCGAATATCTTTTTACAAGTGCTAAATTTCAAGCCAGCAACCTTACTAAGACAGTCTAAATAGCCCTACAATGCAGATAATGGCATTAGAATGGCAAAAGACTGTTTAGAATGTGTTTTTATTTCATAAGCGAATATCTTTTTACAAGTGCTAAATTTCAAGCCTGCAACCTTACTATAGCCCTACAATGCAGATAATGGCATTAGAATGGCAAAACACTGTTTAGAATGTGTTTTTATTTCATAAGCGAATATCTTTTTACAAGTGCTAAATTTCAAGCCAGCAACCTTACTAAGACAGTCTAAATAGCCCTTCAATGCAGATAATGGCATTAGAATGGCAAAAGACTGTTTAGAATGTGTTTTTATTTCATAAGCGAATATCTTTTTACAAGTGCTAAATTTCAAGCCAGCAACCTTACTAAGACAGTCTAAATAGCCCTACAATGCAGATAATGGCATTAGAATGGCAAAAGACTGTTTAGAATGTGTTTTTATTTCATAAGCGAATATCTTTTTACAAGTGCTAAATTTCAAGCCAGCAACCTTACTAAGACAGTCTAAATAGCCCTTCAATGCAGATAATGGCATTAGAATGGCAAAAGACTGTTTAGAATGTGTTTTTATTTCATAAGCGAATATCTTTTTACAAGTGCTAAATTTCAAGCCAGCAACCTTACTAAGACAGTCTAAATAGCCCTACAATGCAGATAATGGCATTAGAATGGCAAAAGACTGTTTAGAATGTGTTTTTATTTCATAAGCGAATATCTTTTTACAAGTGCTAAATTTCAAGCCAGCAACCTTACTAAGACAGTCTAAATAGCCCTTCAATGCAGATAATGGCATTAGAATGGCAAAAGACTGTTTAGAATGTGTTTTTATTTCATAAGCGAATATCTTTTTACAAGTGCTAAATTTCAAGCCAGCAACCTTACTAAGACAGTCTAAATAGCCCTACAATGCAGATAATGGCATTAGAATGGCAAAAGACTGTTTAGAATGTGTTTTTATTTCATAAGCGAATATCTTTTTACAAGTGCTAAATTTCAAGCCAGCAACCTTACTAAGACAGTCTAAATAGCCCTTCAATGCAGATAATGGCATTAGAATGGCAAAAGACTGTTTAGAATGTGTTTTTATTTCATAAGCGAATATCTTTTTACAAGTGCTAAATTTCAAGCCAGCAACCTTACTAAGACAGTCTAAATAGCCCTACAATGCAGATAATGGCATTAGAATGGCAAAAGACTGTTTAGAATGTGTTTTTATTTCATAAGCGAATATCTTTTTACAAGTGCTAAATTTCAAGCCTGCAACCTTACTATAGCCCTACAATGCAGATAATGGCATTAGAATGGCAAAAGACTGTTTAGAATGTGTTTTTATTTCATAAGCGAATATCTTTTTACAAGTGCTAAATTTCAAGCCAGCAACCTTACTAAGACAGTCTAAATAGCCCTACAATGCAGATAATGGCATTAGAATGGCAAAAGACTGTTTAGAATGTGTTTTTATTTCATAAGCGAATATCTTTTTACAAGTGCTAAATTTCAAGCCAGCAACCTTACTAAGACAGTCTAAATAGCCCTTCAATGCAGATAATGGCATTAGAATGGCAAAAGACTGTTTAGAATGTGTTTTTATTTCATAAGCGAATATCTTTTTACAAGTGCTAAATTTCAAGCCAGCAACCTTACTAAGACAGTCTAAATAGCCCTACAATGCAGATAATGGCATTAGAATGGCAAAAGACTGTTTAGAATGTGTTTTTATTTCATAAGCGAATATCTTTTTACAAGTGCTAAATTTCAAGCCTGCAACCTTACTATAGCCCTACAATGCAGATAATGGCATTAGAATGGCAAAACACTGTTTAGAATGTGTTTTTATTTCATAAGCGAATATCTTTTTACAAGTGCTAAATTTCAAGCCAGCAACCTTACTAAGACAGTCTAAATAGCCCTTCAATGCAGATAATGGCATTAGAATGGCAAAAGACTGTTTAGAATGTGTTTTTATTTCATAAGCGAATATCTTTTTACAAGTGCTAAATTTCAAGCCAGCAACCTTACTAAGACAGTCTAAATAGCCCTACAATGCAGATAATGGCATTAGAATGGCAAAAGACTGTTTAGAATGTGTTTTTATTTCATAAGCGAATATCTTTTTACAAGTGCTAAATTTCAAGCCAGCAACCTTAC
Organism: Notolepis coatsorum; assembly: GCF_963971535.1. Classification (NCBI taxonomy): domain Eukaryota; kingdom Metazoa; phylum Chordata; class Actinopteri; order Aulopiformes; family Paralepididae; genus Notolepis; species Notolepis coatsorum. The sequence continues at coordinate 107,692 of NW_028169203.1, read as the reverse complement.
TAAGACAGTCTAAATAGCCCTTCAATGCAGATAATGGCATTAGAATGGCAAAAGACTGTTTAGAATGTGTTTTTATTTCATAAGCGAATATCTTTTTACAAGTGCTAAATTTCAAGCCAGCAACCTTACTAAGACAGTCTAAATAGCCCTACAATGCAGATAATGGCATTAGAATGGCAAAAGACTGTTTAGAATGTGTTTTTATTTCATAAGCGAATATCTTTTTACAAGTGCTAAATTTCAAGCCAGCAACCTTACTAAGACAGTCTAAATAGCCCTTCAATGCAGATAATGGCATTAGAATGGCAAAAGACTGTTTAGAATGTGTTTTTATTTCATAAGCGAATATCTTTTTACAAGTGCTAAATTTCAAGCCAGCAACCTTACTAAGACAGTCTAAATAGCCCTACAATGCAGATAATGGCATTAGAATGGCAAAAGACTGTTTAGAATGTGTTTTTATTTCATAAGCGAATATCTTTTTACAAGTGCTAAATTTCAAGCCAGCAACCTTACTAAGACAGTCTAAATAGCCCTTCAATGCAGATAATGGCATTAGAATGGCAAAAGACTGTTTAGAATGTGTTTTTATTTCATAAGCGAATATCTTTTTACAAGTGCTAAATTTCAAGCCAGCAACCTTACTAAGACAGTCTAAATAGCCCTACAATGCAGATAATGGCATTAGAATGGCAAAAGACTGTTTAGAATGTGTTTTTATTTCATAAGCGAATATCTTTTTACAAGTGCTAAATTTCAAGCCTGCAACCTTACTATAGCCCTACAATGCAGATAATGGCATTAGAATGGCAAAACACTGTTTAGAATGTGTTTTTATTTCATAAGCGAATATCTTTTTACAAGTGCTAAATTTCAAGCCAGCAACCTTACTAAGACAGTCTAAATAGCCCTACAATGCAGATAATGGCATTAGAATGGCAAAAGACTGTTTAGAATGTGTTTTTATTTCATAAGCGAATATCTTTTTACAAGTGCTAAATTTCAAGCCAGCAACCTTACTAAGACAGTCTAAATAGCCCTTCAATGCAGATAATGGCATTAGAATGGCAAAAGACTGTTTAGAATGTGTTTTTATTTCATAAGCGAATATCTTTTTACAAGTGCTAAATTTCAAGCCAGCAACCTTACTAAGACAGTCTAAATAGCCCTACAATGCAGATAATGGCATTAGAATGGCAAAAGACTGTTTAGAATGTGTTTTTATTTCATAAGCGAATATCTTTTTACAAGTGCTAAATTTCAAGCCTGCAACCTTACTATAGGTATAGGTTACTTACTAAGACAGTCTAAATAGCCCTTCAATGCAGATAATGGCATTAGAATGGCAAAAGACTGTTTAGAATGTGTTTTTATTTCATAAGCGAATATCTTTTTACAAGTGCTAAATTTCAAGCCAGCAACCTTACTAAGACAGTCTAAATAGCCCTACAATGCAGATAATGGCATTAGAATGGCAAAAGACTGTTTAGAATGTGTTTTTATTTCATAAGCGAATATCTTTTTACAAGTGCTAAATTTCAAGCCAGCAACCTTACTAAGACAGTCTAAATAGCCTTTCAATGCAGATAATGGCATTAGAATGGCAAAAGACTGTTTAGAATGTGTTTTTATTTCATAAGCGAATATCTTTTTACAAGTGCAAAATTTCAAGCCAGCAACCTTACTAAGACAGTCTAAATAGCCCTACAATGCAGATAATGGCATTAGAATGGCAAAAGACTGTTTAGAATGTGTTTTTATTTCATAAGCGAATATCTTTTTACAAGTGCTAAATTTCAAGCCTGCAACCTTACTATAGCCCTACAATGCAGATAATGGCATTAGAATGGCAAAAGACTGTTTAGAATGTGTTTTTATTTCATAAGCGAATATCTTTTTACAAGTGCTAAATTTCAAGCCAGCAACCTTACTAAGACAGTCTAAATAGCCCTTCAATGCAGATAATGGCATTAGAATGGCAAAAGACTGTTTAGAATGTGTTTTTATTTCATAAGCGAATATCTTTTTACAAGTGCTAAATTTCAAGCCAGCAACCTTACTAAGACAGTCTAAATAGCCCTACAATGCAGATAATGGCATTAGAATGGCAAAAGACTGTTTAGAATGTGTTTTTATTTCATAAGCGAATATCTTTTTACAAGTGCTAAATTTCAAGCCAGCAACCTTACTAAGACAGTCTAAATAGCCCTTCAATGCAGATAATGGCATTAGAATGGCAAAAGACTGTTTAGAATGTGTTTCTATTTCATAAGCGAATATCTTTTTACAAGTGCTAAATTTCAAGCCAGCAACCTTACTAAGACAGTCTAAATAGCCCTACAATGCAGATAATGGCATTAGAATGGCAAAAGACTGTTTAGAATGTGTTTTTATTTCATAAGCGAATATCTTTTTACAAGTGCTAAATTTCAAGCCTGCAACCTTACTATAGCCCTACAATGCAGATAATGGCATTAGAATGGCAAAACACTGTTTAGAATGTGTTTTTATTTCATAAGCGAATATCTTTTTACAAGTGCTAAATTTCAAGCCAGCAACCTTACTAAGACAGTCTAAATAGCCCTTCAATGCAGATAATGGCATTAGAATGGCAAAAGACTGTTTAGAATGTGTTTTTATTTCATAAGCGAATATCTTTTACAAGTGCTAAATTTCAAGCCAGCAACCTTACTAAGACAGTCTAAATAGCCCTACAATGCAGATAATGGCATTAGAATGGCAAAAGACTGTTTAGAATGTGTTTTTATTTCATAAGCGAATATCTTTTTACAAGTGCTAAATTTCAAGCCAGCAACCTTACTAAGACAGTCTAAATAGCCCTTCAATGCAGATAATGGCATTAGAATGGCAAAAGACTGTTTAGAATGTGTTTTTATTTCATAAGCGAATATCTTTTTACAAGTGCTAAATTTCAAGCCAGCAACCTTACTAAGACAGTCTAAATAGCCCTACAATGCAGATAATGGCATTAGAATGGCAAAAGACTGTTTAGAATGTGTTTTTATTTCATAAGCGAATATCTTTTTACAAGTGCTAAATTTCAAGCCAGCAACCTTACTAAGACAGTCTAAATAGCCCTTCAATGCAGATAATGGCATTAGAATGGCAAAAGACTGTTTAGAATGTGTTTTTATTTCATAAGCGAATATCTTTTTACAAGTGCTAAATTTCAAGCCAGCAACCTTACTAAGACAGTCTAAATAGCCCTACAATGCAGATAATGGCATTAGAATGGCAAAAGACTGTTTAGAATGTGTTTTTATTTCATAAGCGAATATCTTTTTACAAGTGCTAAATTTCAAGCCAGCAACCTTACTAAGACAGTCTAAATAGCCCTTCAATGCAGATAATGGCATTAGAATGGCAAAAGACTGTTTAGAATGTGTTTTTATTTCATAAGCGAATATCTTTTTACAAGTGCTAAATTTCAAGCCAGCAACCTTACTAAGACAGTCTAAATAGCCCTACAATGCAGATAATGGCATTAGAATGGCAAAAGACTGTTTAGAATGTGTTTTTATTTCATAAGCGAATATCTTTTTACAAGTGCTAAATTTCAAGCCAGCAACCTTACTAAGACAGTCTAAATAGCCCTACAATGCAGATAATGGCATTAGAATGGCAAAAGACTGTTTAGAATGTGTTTTTATTTCATAAGCGAATATCTTTTTACAAGTGCTAAATTTCAAGCCAGCAACCTTACTAAGACAGTCTAAATAGCCCTACAATGCAGATAATGGCATTAGAATGGCAAAAGACTGTTTAGAATGTGTTTTTATTTCATAAGCGAATATCTTTTTACAAGTGCTAAATTTCAAGCCAGCAACCTTACTAAGACAGTCTAAATAGCCCTTCAATGCAGATAATGGCATTAGAATGGCAAAAGACTGTTTAGAATGTGTTTTTATTTCATAAGCGAATATCTTTTTACAAGTGCTAAATTTCAAGCCAGCAACCTTACTAAGACAGTCTAAATAGCCCTACAATGCAGATAATGGCATTAGAATGGCAAAAGACTGTTTAGAATGTGTTTTTATTTCATAAGAGAATATCTTTTTACAAGTGCTAAATTTTAAGCCAGCAACCTTACTAAGACAGTCTAAATAGCCCTACAATGCAGATAATGGCATTAGAATGGCAAAAGACTGTTTAGAATGTGTTTTTATTTCATAAGCGAATATCTTTTTACAAGTGCTAAATTTCAAGCCAGCAACCTTACTAAGACAGTCTAAATAGCCCTTCAATGCAGATAATGGCATTAGAATGGCAAAAGACTGTTTAGAATGTGTTTTTATTTCATAAGCGAATATCTTTTTACAAGTGCTAAATTTCAAGCCAGCAACCTTACTAAGACAGTCTAAATAGCCCTACAATGCAGATAATGGCATTAGAATGGCAAAAGACTGTTTAGAATGTGTTTTTATTTCATAAGCGAATATCTTTTTACAAGTGCTAAATTTCAAGCCAGCAACCTTACTAAGACAGTCTAAATAGCCCTTCAATGCAGATAATGGCATTAGAATGGCAAAAGACTGTTTAGAATGTGTTTTTATTTCATAAGCGAATATCTTTTTACAAGTGCTAAATTTCAAGCCAGCAACCTTACTAAGACAGTCTAAATAGCCCTTCAATGCAGATAATGGCATTAGAATGGCAAAAGACTGTTTAGAATGTGTTTTTATTTCATAAGCGAATATCTTTTTACAAGTGCTAAATTTCAAGCCAGCAACCTTACTAAGACAGTCTAAATAGCCCTACAATGCAGATAATGGCATTAGAATGGCAAAAGACTGTTTAGAATGTGTTTTTATTTCATAAGCGAATATCTTTTTACAAGTGCTAAATTTCAAGCCAGCAACCTTACTAAGACAGTCTAAATAGCCCTACAATGCAGATAATGGCATTAGAATGGCAAAAGACTGTTTAGAATGTGTTTTTATTTCATAAGCGAATATCTTTTTACAAGTGCTAAATTTCAAGCCAGCAACCTTACTAAGACAGTCTAAATAGCCCTTCAATGCAGATAATGGCATTAGAATGGCAAAAGACTGTTTAGAATGTGTTTTTATTTCATAAGCGAATATCTTTTTACAAGTGCTAAATTTCAAGCCAGCAACCTTACTAAGACAGTCTAAATAGCCCTACAATGCAGATAATGGCATTAGAATGGCAAAAGACTGTTTAGAATGTGTTTTTATTTCATAAGCGAATATATTTTTACAAGTGCTAAATTTCAAGCCAGCAACCTTACTAAGACAGTCTAAATAGCCCTACAATGCAGATAATGGCATTAGAATGGCAAAAGACTGTTTAGAATGTGTTTTTATTTCATAAGCGAATATCTTTTTACAAGTGCTAAATTTTAAGCCAGCAACCTTACTAAGACAGTCTAAATAGCCCTACAATGCAGATAATGGCATTAGAATGGCAAAAGACTGTTTAGAATGTGTTTTTATTTCATAAGCGAATATCTTTTTACAAGTGCTAAATTTCAAGCCAGCAACCTTACTAAGACAGTCTAAATAGCCCTTCAATGCAGATAATGGCATTAGAATGGCAAAAGACTGTTTAGAATGTGTTTTTATTTCATAAGCGAATATCTTTTTACAAGTGCTAAATTTCAAGCCAGCAACCTTACTAAGACAGTCTAAATAGCCCTACAATGCAGATAATGGCATTAGAATGGCAAAAGACTGTTTAGAATGTGTTTTTATTTCATAAGCGAATATCTTTTTACAAGTGCTAAATTTCAAGCCAGCAACCTTACTAAGACAGTCTAAATAGCCCTACAATGCAGATAATGGCATTAGAATGGCAAAAGACTGTTTAGAATGTGTTTTTATTTCATAAGCGAATATCTTTTTACAAGTGCTAAATTTCAAGCCAGCAACCTTACTAAGACAGTCTAAATAGCCCTACAATGCAGATAATGGCATTAGAATGGCAAAAGACTGTTTAGAATGTGTTTTTATTTCATAAGCGAATATCTTTTTACAAGTGCTAAATTTCAAGCCTGCAACCTTACTATAGCCCTACAATGCAGATAATGGCATTAGAATGGCAAAACACTGTTTAGAATGTGTTTTTATTTCATAAGCGAATATCTTTTTACAAGTGCTAAATTTCAAGCCAGCAACCTTACTAAGACAGTCTAAATAGCCCTTCAATGCAGATAATGGCATTAGAATGGCAAAAGACTGTTTAGAATGTGTTTTTATTTCATAAGCGAATATCTTTTTACAAGTGCTAAATTTCAAGCCAGCAACCTTACTAAGACAGTCTAAATAGCCCTACAATGCAGATAATGGCATTAGAATGGCAAAAGACTGTTTAGAATGTGTTTTTATTTCATAAGCGAATATCTTTTTACAAGTGCTAAATTTCAAGCCAGCAACCTTACTATAGCCCTACAATGCAGATAATGGCATTAGAATGGCAAAAGACTGTTTAGAATGTGTTTTTATTTCATAAGCGAATATCTTTTTACAAGTGCTAAATTTCAAGCCAGCAACCTTACTAAGACAGTCTAAATAGCCCTACAATGCAGATAATGGCATTAGAATGGCAAAAGACTGTTTAGAATGTGTTTTTATTTCATAAGCGAATATCTTTTTACAAGTGCTAAATTTCAAGCCAGCAACCTTACTAAGACAGTCTAAATAGCCCTTCAATGCAGATAATGGCATTAGAATGGCAAAAGACTGTTTAGAATGTGTTTTTATTTCATAAGCGAATATCTTTTTACAAGTGCTAAATTTCAAGCCAGCAACCTTACTATAGCCCTACAATGCAGATAATGGCATTAGAATGGCAAAAGACTGTTTAGAATGTGTTTTTATTTCATAAGCGAATATCTTTTTACAAGTGCTAAATTTCAAGCCTGCAACCTTACTATAGCCCTACAATGCAGATAATGGCATTAGAATGGCAAAAGACTGTTTAGAATGTGTTTTTATTTCATAAGCGAATATCTTTTTACAAGTGCTAAATTTCAAGCCAGCAACCTTACTAAGACAGTCTAAATAGCCCTACAATGCAGATAATGGCATTAGAATGGCAAAAGACTGTTTAGAATGTGTTTTTATTTCATAAGCGAATATCTTTTTACAAGTGCTAAATTTCAAGCCTGCAACCTTACTATAGCCCTACAATGCAGATAATGGCATTAGAATGGCAAAACACTGTTTAGAATGTGTTTTTATTTCATAAGCGAATATCTTTTTACAAGTGCTAAATTTCAAGCCAGCAACCTTACTAAGACAGTCTAAATAGCCCTTCAATGCAGATAATGGCATTAGAATGGCAAAAGACTGTTTAGAATGTGTTTTTATTTCATAAGCGAATATCTTTTTACAAGTGCTAAATTTCAAGCCAGCAACCTTACTAAGACAGTCTAAATAGCCCTACAATGCAGATAATGGCATTAGAATGGCAAAAGACTGTTTAGAATGTGTTTTTATTTCATAAGCGAATATCTTTTTACAAGTGCTAAATTTCAAGCCAGCAACCTTACTAAGACAGTCTAAATAGCCCTACAATGCAGATAATGGCATTAGAATGGCAAAAGACTGTTTAGAATGTGTTTTTATTTCATAAGCGAATATCTTTTTACAAGTGCTAAATTTCAAGCCTGCAACCTTACTATAGCCCTACAATGCAGATAATGGCATTAGAATGGCAAAAGACTGTTTAGAATGTGTTTTTATTTCATAAGCGAATATCTTTTTACAAGTGCTAAATTTCAAGCCAGCAACCTTACTAAGACAGTCTAAATAGCCCTTCAATGCAGATAATGGCATTAGAATGGCAAAAGACTGTTTAGAATGTGTTTTTATTTCATAAGCGAATATCTTTTTACAAGTGCTAAATTTCAAGCCAGCAACCTTACTAAGACAGTCTAAATAGCCCTTCAATGCAGATAATGGCATTAGAATGGCAAAAGACTGTTTAGAATGTGTTTTTATTTCATAAGCGAATATCTTTTTACAAGTGCTAAATTTCAAGCCAGCAACCTTACTAAGACAGTCTAAATAGCCCTACAATGCAGATAATGGCATTAGAATGGCAAAAGACTGTTTAGAATGTGTTTTTATTTCATAAGCGAATATCTTTTTACAAGTGCTAAATTTCAAGCCAGCAACCTTACTAAGACAGTCTAAATAGCCCTTCAATGCAGATAATGGCATTAGAATGGCAAAAGACTGTTTAGAATGTGTTTTTATTTCATAAGCGAATATCTTTTTACAAGTGCTAAATTTCAAGCCAGCAACCTTACTAAGACAGTCTAAATAGCCCTACAATGCAGATAATGGCATTAGAATGGCAAAAGACTGTTTAGAATGTGTTTTTATTTCATAAGCGAATATATTTTTACAAGTGCTAAATTTCAAGCCAGCAACCTTACTAAGACAGTCTAAATAGCCCTACAATGCAGATAATGGCATTAGAATGGCAAAAGACTGTTTAGAATGTGTTTTTATTTCATAAGCGAATATCTTTTTACAAGTGCTAAATTTTAAGCCAGCAACCTTACTAAGACAGTCTAAATAGCCCTACAATGCAGATAATGGCATTAGAATGGCAAAAGACTGTTTAGAATGTGTTTTTATTTCATAAGCGAATATCTTTTTACAAGTGCTAAATTTCAAGCCAGCAACCTTACTAAGACAGTCTAAATAGCCCTTCAATGCAGATAATGGCATTAGAATGGCAAAAGACTGTTTAGAATGTGTTTTTATTTCATAAGCGAATATCTTTTTACAAGTGCTAAATTTCAAGCCAGCAACCTTACTAAGACAGTCTAAATAGCCCTTCAATGCAGATAATGGCATTAGAATGGCAAAAGACTGTTTAGAATGTGTTTTTATTTCATAAGCGAATATCTTTTTACAAGTGCTAAATTTCAAGCCAGCAACCTTACTATAGCCCTACAATGCAGATAATGGCATTAGAATGGCAAAAGACTGTTTAGAATGTGTTTTTATTTCATAAGCGAATATCTTTTTACAAGTGCTAAATTTCAAGCCTGCAACCTTACTATAGCCCTACAATGCAGATAATGGCATTAGAATGGCAAAAGACTGTTTAGAATGTGTTTTTATTTCATAAGCGAATATCTTTTTACAAGTGCTAAATTTCAAGCCAGCAACCTTACTAAGACAGTCTAAATAGCCCTACAATGCAGATAATGGCATTAGAATGGCAAAAGACTGTTTAGAATGTGTTTTTATTTCATAAGCGAATATCTTTTTACAAGTGCTAAATTTCAAGCCTGCAACCTTACTATAGCCCTACAATGCAGATAATGGCATTAGAATGGCAAAACACTGTTTAGAATGTGTTTTTATTTCATAAGCGAATATCTTTTTACAAGTGCTAAATTTCAAGCCAGCAACCTTACTAAGACAGTCTAAATAGCCCTTCAATGCAGATAATGGCATTAGAATGGCAAAAGACTGTTTAGAATGTGTTTTTATTTCATAAGCGAATATCTTTTTACAAGTGCTAAATTTCAAGCCAGCAACCTTACTAAGACAGTCTAAATAGCCCTACAATGCAGATAATGGCATTAGAATGGCAAAAGACTGTTTAGAATGTGTTTTTATTTCATAAGCGAATATCTTTTTACAAGTGCTAAATTTCAAGCCAGCAACCTTACTAAGACAGTCTAAATAGCCCTACAATGCAGATAATGGCATTAGAATGGCAAAAGACTGTTTAGAATGTGTTTTTATTTCATAAGCGAATATCTTTTTACAAGTGCTAAATTTCAAGCCTGCAACCTTACTATAGCCCTACAATGCAGATAATGGCATTAGAATGGCAAAAGACTGTTTAGAATGTGTTTTTATTTCATAAGCGAATATCTTTTTACAAGTGCTAAATTTCAAGCCAGCAACCTTACTAAGACAGTCTAAATAGCCCTTCAATGCAGATAATGGCATTAGAATGGCAAAAGACTGTTTAGAATGTGTTTTTATTTCATAAGCGAATATCTTTTTACAAGTGCTAAATTTCAAGCCAGCAACCTTACTAAGACAGTCTAAATAGCCCTTCAATGCAGATAATGGCATTAGAATGGCAAAAGACTGTTTAGAATGTGTTTTTATTTCATAAGCGAATATCTTTTTACAAGTGCTAAATTTCAAGCCAGCAACCTTACTAAGACAGTCTAAATAGCCCTACAATGCAGATAATGGCATTAGAATGGCAAAAGACTGTTTAGAATGTGTTTTTATTTCATAAGCGAATATCTTTTTACAAGTGCTAAATTTCAAGCCAGCAACCTTACTAAGACAGTCTAAATAGCCCTACAATGCAGATAATGGCATTAGAATGGCAAAAGACTGTTTAGAATGTGTTTTTATTTCATAAGCGAATATCTTTTTACAAGTGCTAAATTTCAAGCCAGCAACCTTACTAAGACAGTCTAAATAGCCCTTCAATGCAGATAATGGCATTAGAATGGCAAAAGACTGTTTAGAATGTGTTTTTATTTCATAAGCGAATATCTTTTTACAAGTGCTAAATTTCAAGCCAGCAACCTTACTAAGACAGTCTAAATAGCCCTACAATGCAGATAATGGCATTAGAATGGCAAAAGACTGTTTAGAATGTGTTTTTATTTCATAAGCGAATATATTTTTACAAGTGCTAAATTTCAAGCCAGCAACCTTACTAAGACAGTCTAAATAGCCCTACAATGCAGATAATGGCATTAGAATGGCAAAAGACTGTTTAGAATGTGTTTTTATTTCATAAGCGAATATCTTTTTACAAGTGCTAAATTTTAAGCCAGCAACCTTACTAAGACAGTCTAAATAGCCCTACAATGCAGATAATGGCATTAGAATGGCAAAAGACTGTTTAGAATGTGTTTTTATTTCATAAGCGAATATCTTTTTACAAGTGCTAAATTTCAAGCCAGCAACCTTACTAAGACAGTCTAAATAGCCCTTCAATGCAGATAATGGCATTAGAATGGCAAAAGACTGTTTAGAATGTGTTTTTATTTCATAAGCGAATATCTTTTTACAAGTGCTAAATTTCAAGCCAGCAACCTTACTAAGACAGTCTAAATAGCCCTACAATGCAGATAATGGCATTAGAATGGCAAAAGACTGTTTAGAATGTGTTTTTATTTCATAAGCGAATATCTTTTTACAAGTGCTAAATTTCAAGCCAGCAACCTTACTAAGACAGTCTAAATAGCCCTACAATGCAGATAATGGCATTAGAATGGCAAAAGACTGTTTAGAATGTGTTTTTATTTCATAAGCGAATATCTTTTTACAAGTGCTAAATTTCAAGCCAGCAACCTTACTAAGACAGTCTAAATAGCCCTTCAATGCAGATAATGGCATTAGAATGGCAAAAGACTGTTTAGAATGTGTTTTTATTTCATAAGCGAATATCTTTTTACAAGTGCTAAATTTCAAGCCTGCAACCTTACTATAGCCCTACAATGCAGATAATGGCATTAGAATGGCAAAACACTGTTTAGAATGTGTTTTTATTTCATAAGCGAATATCTTTTTACAAGTGCTAAATTTCAAGCCAGCAACCTTACTAAGACAGTCTAAATAGCCCTTCAATGCAGATAATGGCATTAGAATGGCAAAAGACTGTTTAGAATGTGTTTTTATTTCATAAGCGAATATCTTTTTACAAGTGCTAAATTTCAAGCCAGCAACCTTACTAAGACAGTCTAAATAGCCCTACAATGCAGATAATGGCATTAGAATGGCAAAAGACTGTTTAGAATGTGTTTTTATTTCATAAGCGAATATCTTTTTACAAGTGCTAAATTTCAAGCCAGCAACCTTACTAAGACAGTCTAAATAGCCCTTCAATGCAGATAATGGCATTAGAATGGCAAAAGACTGTTTAGAATGTGTTTTTATTTCATAAGCGAATATCTTTTTACAAGTGCTAAATTTCAAGCCAGCAACCTTACTAAGACAGTCTAAATAGCCCTTCAATGCAGATAATGGCATTAGAATGGCAAAAGACTGTTTAGAATGTGTTTTTATTTCATAAGCGAATATCTTTTTACAAGTGCTAAATTTCAAGCCAGCAACCTTACTATAGCCCTACAATGCAGATAATGGCATTAGAATGGCAAAAGACTGTTTAGAATGTGTTTTTATTTCATAAGCGAATATCTTTTTACAAGTGCTAAATTTCAAGCCTGCAACCTTACTATAGCCCTACAATGCAGATAATGGCATTAGAATGGCAAAAGACTGTTTAGAATGTGTTTTTATTTCATAAGCGAATATCTTTTTACAAGTGCTAAATTTCAAGCCAGCAACCTTACTAAGACAGTCTAAATAGCCCTACAATGCAGATAATGGCATTAGAATGGCAAAAGACTGTTTAGAATGTGTTTTTATTTCATAAGCGAATATCTTTTTACAAGTGCTAAATTTCAAGCCTGCAACCTTACTATAGCCCTACAATGCAGATAATGGCATTAGAATGGCAAAACACTGTTTAGAATGTGTTTTTATTTCATAAGCGAATATCTTTTTACAAGTGCTAAATTTCAAGCCAGCAACCTTACTAAGACAGTCTAAATAGCCCTTCAATGCAGATAATGGCATTAGAATGGCAAAAGACTGTTTAGAATGTGTTTTTATTTCATAAGCGAATATCTTTTTACAAGTGCTAAATTTCAAGCCAGCAACCTTACTAAGACAGTCTAAATAGCCCTACAATGCAGATAATGGCATTAGAATGGCAAAAGACTGTTTAGAATGTGTTTTTATTTCATAAGCGAATATCTTTTTACAAGTGCTAAATTTCAAGCCAGCAACCTTACTAAGACAGTCTAAATAGCCCTACAATGCAGATAATGGCATTAGAATGGCAAAAGACTGTTTAGAATGTGTTTTTATTTCATAAGCGAATATCTTTTTACAAGTGCTAAATTTCAAGCCTGCAACCTTACTATAGCCCTACAATGCAGATAATGGCATTAGAATGGCAAAAGACTGTTTAGAATGTGTTTTTATTTCATAAGCGAATATCTTTTTACAAGTGCTAAATTTCAAGCCAGCAACCTTACTAAGACAGTCTAAATAGCCCTTCAATGCAGATAATGGCATTAGAATGGCAAAAGACTGTTTAGAATGTGTTTTTATTTCATAAGCGAATATCTTTTTACAAGTGCTAAATTTCAAGCCAGCAACCTTACTAAGACAGTCTAAATAGCCCTTCAATGCAGATAATGGCATTAGAATGGCAAAAGACTGTTTAGAATGTGTTTTTATTTCATAAGCGAATATCTTTTTACAAGTGCTAAATTTCAAGCCAGCAACCTTACTAAGACAGTCTAAATAGCCCTACAATGCAGATAATGGCATTAGAATGGCAAAAGACTGTTTAGAATGTGTTTTTATTTCATAAGCGAATATCTTTTTACAAGTGCTAAATTTCAAGCCAGCAACCTTACTAAGACAGTCTAAATAGCCCTACAATGCAGATAATGGCATTAGAATGGCAAAAGACTGTTTAGAATGTGTTTTTATTTCATAAGCGAATATCTTTTTACAAGTGCTAAATTTCAAGCCAGCAACCTTACTAAGACAGTCTAAATAGCCCTTCAATGCAGATAATGGCATTAGAATGGCAAAAGACTGTTTAGAATGTGTTTTTATTTCATAAGCGAATATCTTTTTACAAGTGCTAAATTTCAAGCCAGCAACCTTACTAAGACAGTCTAAATAGCCCTACAATGCAGATAATGGCATTAGAATGGCAAAAGACTGTTTAGAATGTGTTTTTATTTCATAAGCGAATATATTTTTACAAGTGCTAAATTTCAAGCCAGCAACCTTACTAAGACAGTCTAAATAGCCCTACAATGCAGATAATGGCATTAGAATGGCAAAAGACTGTTTAGAATGTGTTTTTATTTCATAAGCGAATATCTTTTTACAAGTGCTAAATTTCAAGCCAGCAACCTTACTAAGACAGTCTAAATAGCCCTACAATGCAGATAATGGCATTAGAATGGCAAAAGACTGTTTAGAATGTGTTTTTATTTCATAAGCGAATATCTTTTTACAAGTGCTAAATTTCAAGCCTGCAACCTTACTATAGCCCTACAATGCAGATAATGGCATTAGAATGGCAAAACACTGTTTAGAATGTGTTTTTATTTCATAAGCGAATATCTTTTTACAAGTGCTAAATTTCAAGCCAGCAACCTTACTAAGACAGTCTAAATAGCCCTTCAATGCAGATAATGGCATTAGAATGGCAAAAGACTGTTTAGAATGTGTTTTTATTTCATAAGCGAATATCTTTTTACAAGTGCTAAATTTCAAGCCAGCAACCTTACTAAGACAGTCTAAATAGCCCTACAATGCAGATAATGGCATTAGAATGGCAAAAGACTGTTTAGAATGTGTTTTTATTTCATAAGCGAATATCTTTTTACAAGTGCTAAATTTCAAGCCAGCAACCTTACTAAGACAGTCTAAATAGCCCTTCAATGCAGATAATGGCATTAGAATGGCAAAAGACTGTTTAGAATGTGTTTTTATTTCATAAGCGAATATCTTTTTACAAGTGCTAAATTTCAAGCCAGCAACCTTACTAAGACAGTCTAAATAGCCCTTCAATGCAGATAATGGCATTAGAATGGCAAAAGACTGTTTAGAATGTGTTTTTATTTCATAAGCGAATATCTTTTTACAAGTGCTAAATTTCAAGCCAGCAACCTTACTATAGCCCTACAATGCAGATAATGACATTAGAATGGCAAAAGACTGTTTAGAATGTGTTTTTATTTCATAAGCGAATATCTTTTTACAAGTGCTAAATTTCAAGCCTGCAACCTTACTATAGCCCTACAATGCAGATAATGGCATTAGAATGGCAAAAGACTGTTTAGAATGTGTTTTTATTTCATAAGCGAATATCTTTTTACAAGTGCTAAATTTCAAGCCAGCAACCTTACTAAGACAGTCTAAATAGCCCTACAATGCAGATAATGGCATTAGAATGGCAAAAGACTGTTTAGAATGTGTTTTTATTTCATAAGCGAATATCTTTTTACAAGTGCTAAATTTCAAGCCTGCAACCTTACTATAGCCCTACAATGCAGATAATGGCATTAGAATGGCAAAACACTGTTTAGAATGTGTTATTTCATAAGCGAATATCTTTTTACAAGTGCTAAATTTCAAGCCAGCAACCTTACTAAGACAGTCTAAATAGCCCTTCAATGCAGATAATGGCATTAGAATGGCAAAAGACTGTTTAGAATGTGTTTTTATTTCATAAGCGAATATCTTTTTACAAGTGCTAAATTTCAAGCCAGCAACCTTACTAAGACAGTCTAAATAGCCCTACAATGCAGATAATGGCATTAGAATGGCAAAAGACTGTTTAGAATGTGTTTTTATTTCATAAGCGAATATCTTTTTACAAGTGCTAAATTTCAAGCCAGCAACCTTACTAAGACAGTCTAAATAGCCCTACAATGCAGATAATGGCATTAGAATGGCAAAAGACTGTTTAGAATGTGTTTTTATTTCATAAGCGAATATCTTTTTACAAGTGCTAAATTTCAAGCCAGCAACCTTACTAAGACAGTCTAAATAGCCCTACAATGCAGATAATGGCATTAGAATGGCAAAAGACTGTTTAGAATGTGTTTTTATTTCATAAGCGAATATATTTTTACAAGTGCTAAATTTCAAGCCAGCAACCTTACTAAGACAGTCTAAATAGCCCTTCAATGCAGATAATGGCATTAGAATGGCAAAAGACTGTTTAGAATGTGTTTTTATTTCATAAGCGAATATCTTTTTACAAGTGCTAAATTTCAAGCCAGCAACCTTACTAAGACAGTCTAAATAGCCCTACAATGCAGATAATGGCATTAGAATGGCAAAAGACTGTTTAGAATGTGTTTTTATTTCATAAGCGAATATCTTTTTACAAGTGCTAAATTTCAAGCCAGCAACCTTACTAAGACAGTCTAAATAGCCCTTCAATGCAGATAATGGCATTAGAATGGCAAAAGACTGTTTAGAATGTGTTTTTATTTCATAAGCGAATATCTTTTTACAAGTGCTAAATTTCAAGCCAGCAACCTTACTAAGACAGTCTAAATAGCCCTACAATGCAGATAATGGCATTAGAATGGCAAAAGACTGTTTAGAATGTGTTTTTATTTCATAAGCGAATATCTTTTTACAAGTGCTAAATTTCAAGCCAGCAACCTTACTAAGACAGTCTAAATAGCCCTACAATGCAGATAATGGCATTAGAATGGCAAAAGACTGTTTAGAATGTGTTTTTATTTCATAAGCGAATATCTTTTTACAAGTGCTAAATTTCAAGCCAGCAACCTTACTAAGACAGTCTAAATAGCCCTACAATGCAGATAATGGCATTAGAATGGCAAAAGACTGTTTAGA
Source organism: Notolepis coatsorum (assembly GCF_963971535.1). NCBI lineage: Eukaryota > Metazoa > Chordata > Actinopteri > Aulopiformes > Paralepididae > Notolepis > Notolepis coatsorum. The sequence goes on along the minus strand of NW_028169203.1, from coordinate 91,235 downwards.
ATGTGTTTTTATTTCATAAGCGAATATCTTTTTACAAGTGCTAAATTTCAAGCCTGCAACCTTACTATAGCCCTACAATGCAGATAATGGCATTAGAATGGCAAAAGACTGTTTAGAATGTGTTTTTATTTCATAAGCGAATATCTTTTTACAAGTGCTAAATTTCAAGCCAGCAACCTTACTAAGACAGTCTAAATAGCCCTTCAATGCAGATAATGGCATTAGAATGGCAAAAGACTGTTTAGAATGTGTTTTTATTTCATAAGCGAATATCTTTTTACAAGTGCTAAATTTCAAGCCAGCAACCTTACTAAGACAGTCTAAATAGCCCTTCAATGCAGATAATGGCATTAGAATGGCAAAAGACTGTTTAGAATGTGTTTTTATTTCATAAGCGAATATCTTTTTACAAGTGCTAAATTTCAAGCCAGCAACCTTACTAAGACAGTCTAAATAGCCCTACAATGCAGATAATGGCATTAGAATGGCAAAAGACTGTTTAGAATGTGTTTTTATTTCATAAGCGAATATCTTTTTACAAGTGCTAAATTTCAAGCCAGCAACCTTACTAAGACAGTCTAAATAGCCCTACAATGCAGATAATGGCATTAGAATGGCAAAAGACTGTTTAGAATGTGTTTTTATTTCATAAGCGAATATCTTTTTACAAGTGCTAAATTTCAAGCCAGCAACCTTACTAAGACAGTCTAAATAGCCCTTCAATGCAGATAATGGCATTAGAATGGCAAAAGACTGTTTAGAATGTGTTTTTATTTCATAAGCGAATATCTTTTTACAAGTGCTAAATTTCAAGCCAGCAACCTTACTAAGACAGTCTAAATAGCCCTACAATGCAGATAATGGCATTAGAATGGCAAAAGACTGTTTAGAATGTGTTTTTATTTCATAAGCGAATATATTTTTACAAGTGCTAAATTTCAAGCCAGCAACCTTACTAAGACAGTCTAAATAGCCCTTCAATGCAGATAATGGCATTAGAATGGCAAAAGACTGTTTAGAATGTGTTTTTATTTCATAAGCGAATATCTTTTTACAAGTGCTAAATTTCAAGCCAGCAACCTTACTAAGACAGTCTAAATAGCCCTACAATGCAGATAATGGCATTAGAATGGCAAAAGACTGTTTAGAATGTGTTTTTATTTCATAAGCGAATATATTTTTACAAGTGCTAAATTTCAAGCCAGCAACCTTACTAAGACAGTCTAAATAGCCCTACAATGCAGATAATGGCATTAGAATGGCAAAAGACTGTTTAGAATGTGTTTTTATTTCATAAGCGAATATCTTTTTACAAGTGCTAAATTTAAGCCAGCAACCTTACTAAGACAGTCTAAATAGCCCTACAATGCAGATAATGGCATTAGAATGGCAAAAGACTGTTTAGAATGTGTTTTTATTTCATAAGCGAATATCTTTTTACAAGTGCTAAATTTCAAGCCAGCAACCTTACTAAGACAGTCTAAATAGCCCTTCAATGCAGATAATGGCATTAGAATGGCAAAAGACTGTTTAGAATGTGTTTTTATTTCATAAGCGAATATCTTTTTACAAGTGCTAAATTTCAAGCCAGCAACCTTACTAAGACAGTCTAAATAGCCCTACAATGCAGATAATGGCATTAGAATGGCAAAAGACTGTTTAGAATGTGTTTTTATTTCATAAGCGAATATCTTTTTACAAGTGCTAAATTTCAAGCCAGCAACCTTACTAAGACAGTCTAAATAGCCCTACAATGCAGATAATGGCATTAGAATGGCAAAAGACTGTTTAGAATGTGTTTTTATTTCATAAGCGAATATCTTTTTACAAGTGCTAAATTTCAAGCCAGCAACCTTACTAAGACAGTCTAAATAGCCCTTCAATGCATATAATGGCATTAGAATGGCAAAAGACTGTTTAGAATGTGTTTTTATTTCATAAGCGAATATCTTTTTACAAGTGCTAAATTTCAAGCCTGCAACCTTACTATAGCCCTACAATGCAGATAATGGCATTAGAATGGCAAAACACTGTTTAGAATGTGTTTTTATTTCATAAGCGAATATCTTTTTACAAGTGCTAAATTTCAAGCCAGCAACCTTACTAAGACAGTCTAAATAGCCCTTCAATGCAGATAATGGCATTAGAATGGCAAAAGACTGTTTAGAATGTGTTTTTATTTCATAAGCGAATATCTTTTTACAAGTGCTAAATTTCAAGCCAGCAACCTTACTAAGACAGTCTAAATAGCCCTACAATGCAGATAATGGCATTAGAATGGCAAAAGACTGTTTAGAATGTGTTTTTATTTCATAAGCGAATATCTTTTTACAAGTGCTAAATTTCAAGCCAGCAACCTTACTAAGACAGTCTAAATAGCCCTTCAATGCAGATAATGGCATTAGAATGGCAAAAGACTGTTTAGAATGTGTTTTTATTTCATAAGCGAATATCTTTTTACAAGTGCTAAATTTCAAGCCAGCAACCTTACTAAGACAGTCTAAATAGCCCTTCAATGCAGATAATGGCATTAGAATGGCAAAAGACTGTTTAGAATGTGTTTTTATTTCATAAGCGAATATCTTTTTACAAGTGCTAAATTTCAAGCCAGCAACCTTACTATAGCCCTACAATGCAGATAATGACATTAGAATGGCAAAAGACTGTTTAGAATGTGTTTTTATTTCATAAGCGAATATCTTTTTACAAGTGCTAAATTTCAAGCCTGCAACCTTACTATAGCCCTACAATGCAGATAATGGCATTAGAATGGCAAAAGACTGTTTAGAATGTGTTTTTATTTCATAAGCGAATATCTTTTTACAAGTGCTAAATTTCAAGCCAGCAACCTTACTAAGACAGTCTAAATAGCCCTACAATGCAGATAATGGCATTAGAATGGCAAAAGACTGTTTAGAATGTGTTTTTATTTCATAAGCGAATATCTTTTTACAAGTGCTAAATTTCAAGCCTGCAACCTTACTATAGCCCTACAATGCAGATAATGGCATTAGAATGGCAAAACACTGTTTAGAATGTGTTTTTATTTCATAAGCGAATATCTTTTTACAAGTGCTAAATTTCAAGCCAGCAACCTTACTAAGACAGTCTAAATAGCCCTTCAATGCAGATAATGGCATTAGAATGGCAAAAGACTGTTTAGAATGTGTTTTTATTTCATAAGCGAATATCTTTTTACAAGTGCTAAATTTCAAGCCAGCAACCTTACTAAGACAGTCTAAATAGCCCTACAATGCAGATAATGGCATTAGAATGGCAAAAGACTGTTTAGAATGTGTTTTTATTTCATAAGCGAATATCTTTTTACAAGTGCTAAATTTCAAGCCAGCAACCTTACTAAGACAGTCTAAATAGCCCTACAATGCAGATAATGGCATTAGAATGGCAAAAGACTGTTTAGAATGTGTTTTTATTTCATAAGCGAATATCTTTTTACAAGTGCTAAATTTCAAGCCAGCAACCTTACTAAGACAGTCTAAATAGCCCTACAATGCAGATAATGGCATTAGAATGGCAAAAGACTGTTTAGAATGTGTTTTTATTTCATAAGCGAATATATTTTTACAAGTGCTAAATTTCAAGCCAGCAACCTTACTAAGACAGTCTAAATAGCCCTTCAATGCAGATAATGGCATTAGAATGGCAAAAGACTGTTTAGAATGTGTTTTTATTTCATAAGCGAATATCTTTTTACAAGTGCTAAATTTCAAGCCAGCAACCTTACTAAGACAGTCTAAATAGCCCTACAATGCAGATAATGGCATTAGAATGGCAAAAGACTGTTTAGAATGTGTTTTTATTTCATAAGCGAATATCTTTTTACAAGTGCTAAATTTCAAGCCAGCAACCTTACTAAGACAGTCTAAATAGCCCTTCAATGCAGATAATGGCATTAGAATGGCAAAAGACTGTTTAGAATGTGTTTTTATTTCATAAGCGAATATCTTTTTACAAGTGCTAAATTTCAAGCCAGCAACCTTACTAAGACAGTCTAAATAGCCCTACAATGCAGATAATGGCATTAGAATGGCAAAAGACTGTTTAGAATGTGTTTTTATTTCATAAGCGAATATCTTTTTACAAGTGCTAAATTTCAAGCCAGCAACCTTACTAAGACAGTCTAAATAGCCCTACAATGCAGATAATGGCATTAGAATGGCAAAAGACTGTTTAGAATGTGTTTTTATTTCATAAGCGAATATCTTTTTACAAGTGCTAAATTTCAAGCCAGCAACCTTACTAAGACAGTCTAAATAGCCCTACAATGCAGATAATGGCATTAGAATGGCAAAAGACTGTTTAGAATGTGTTTTTATTTCATAAGCGAATATCTTTTTACAAGTGCTAAATTTCAAGCCTGCAACCTTACTATAGCCCTACAATGCAGATAATGGCATTAGAATGGCAAAAGACTGTTTAGAATGTGTTTTTATTTCATAAGCGAATATCTTTTTACAAGTGCTAAATTTCAAGCCAGCAACCTTACTAAGACAGTCTAAATAGCCCTTCAATGCAGATAATGGCATTAGAATGGCAAAAGACTGTTTAGAATGTGTTTTTATTTCATAAGCGAATATCTTTTTACAAGTGCTAAATTTCAAGCCAGCAACCTTACTAAGACAGTCTAAATAGCCCTTCAATGCAGATAATGGCATTAGAATGGCAAAAGACTGTTTAGAATGTGTTTTTATTTCATAAGCGAATATCTTTTTACAAGTGCTAAATTTCAAGCCAGCAACCTTACTAAGACAGTCTAAATAGCCCTACAATGCAGATAATGGCATTAGAATGGCAAAAGACTGTTTAGAATGTGTTTTTATTTCATAAGCGAATATCTTTTTACAAGTGCTAAATTTCAAGCCAGCAACCTTACTAAGACAGTCTAAATAGCCCTACAATGCAGATAATGGCATTAGAATGGCAAAAGACTGTTTAGAATGTGTTTTTATTTCATAAGCGAATATCTTTTTACAAGTGCTAAATTTCAAGCCAGCAACCTTACTAAGACAGTCTAAATAGCCCTTCAATGCAGATAATGGCATTAGAATGGCAAAAGACTGTTTAGAATGTGTTTTTATTTCATAAGCGAATATCTTTTTACAAGTGCTAAATTTCAAGCCAGCAACCTTACTAAGACAGTCTAAATAGCCCTACAATGCAGATAATGGCATTAGAATGGCAAAAGACTGTTTAGAATGTGTTTTTATTTCATAAGCGAATATATTTTTACAAGTGCTAAATTTCAAGCCAGCAACCTTACTAAGACAGTCTAAATAGCCCTACAATGCAGATAATGGCATTAGAATGGCAAAAGACTGTTTAGAATGTGTTTTTATTTCATAAGCGAATATCTTTTTACAAGTGCTAAATTTTAAGCCAGCAACCTTACTAAGACAGTCTAAATAGCCCTACAATGCAGATAATGGCATTAGAATGGCAAAAGACTGTTTAGAATGTGTTTTTATTTCATAAGCGAATATCTTTTTACAAGTGCTAAATTTCAAGCCAGCAACCTTACTAAGACAGTCTAAATAGCCCTTCAATGCAGATAATGGCATTAGAATGGCAAAAGACTGTTTAGAATGTGTTTTTATTTCATAAGCGAATATCTTTTTACAAGTGCTAAATTTCAAGCCAGCAACCTTACTAAGACAGTCTAAATAGCCCTACAATGCAGATAATGGCATTAGAATGGCAAAAGACTGTTTAGAATGTGTTTTTATTTCATAAGCGAATATCTTTTTACAAGTGCTAAATTTCAAGCCTGCAACCTTACTATAGCCCTACAATGCAGATAATGGCATTAGAATGGCAAAAGACTGTTTAGAATGTGTTTTTATTTCATAAGCGAATATCTTTTTACAAGTGCTAAATTTCAAGCCAGCAACCTTACTAAGACAGTCTAAATAGCCCTTCAATGCAGATAATGGCATTAGAATGGCAAAAGACTGTTTAGAATGTGTTTTTATTTCATAAGCGAATATCTTTTTACAAGTGCTAAATTTCAAGCCAGCAACCTTACTAAGACAGTCTAAATAGCCCTTCAATGCAGATAATGGCATTAGAATGGCAAAAGACTGTTTAGAATGTGTTTTTATTTCATAAGCGAATATCTTTTTACAAGTGCTAAATTTCAAGCCAGCAACCTTACTAAGACAGTCTAAATAGCCCTACAATGCAGATAATGGCATTAGAATGGCAAAAGACTGTTTAGAATGTGTTTTTATTTCATAAGCGAATATCTTTTTACAAGTGCTAAATTTCAAGCCAGCAACCTTACTAAGACAGTCTAAATAGCCCTACAATGCAGATAATGGCATTAGAATGGCAAAAGACTGTTTAGAATGTGTTTTTATTTCATAAGCGAATATCTTTTTACAAGTGCTAAATTTCAAGCCAGCAACCTTACTAAGACAGTCTAAATAGCCCTTCAATGCAGATAATGGCATTAGAATGGCAAAAGACTGTTTAGAATGTGTTTTTATTTCATAAGCGAATATCTTTTTACAAGTGCTAAATTTCAAGCCAGCAACCTTACTAAGACAGTCTAAATAGCCCTACAATGCAGATAATGGCATTAGAATGGCAAAAGACTGTTTAGAATGTGTTTTTATTTCATAAGCGAATATATTTTTACAAGTGCTAAATTTCAAGCCAGCAACCTTACTAAGACAGTCTAAATAGCCCTACAATGCAGATAATGGCATTAGAATGGCAAAAGACTGTTTAGAATGTGTTTTTATTTCATAAGCGAATATCTTTTTACAAGTGCTAAATTTTAAGCCAGCAACCTTACTAAGACAGTCTAAATAGCCCTACAATGCAGATAATGGCATTAGAATGGCAAAAGACTGTTTAGAATGTGTTTTTATTTCATAAGCGAATATCTTTTTACAAGTGCTAAATTTCAAGCCAGCAACCTTACTAAGACAGTCTAAATAGCCCTACAATGCAGATAATGGCATTAGAATGGCAAAAGACTGTTTAGAATGTGTTTTTATTTCATAAGCGAATATCTTTTTACAAGTGCTAAATTTCAAGCCAGCAACCTTACTAAGACAGTCTAAATAGCCCTACAATGCAGATAATGGCATTAGAATGGCAAAAGACTGTTTAGAATGTGTTTTTATTTCATAAGCGAATATCTTTTTACAAGTGCTAAATTTCAAGCCAGCAACCTTACTAAGACAGTCTAAATAGCCCTACAATGCAGATAATGGCATTAGAATGGCAAAAGACTGTTTAGAATGTGTTTTTATTTCATAAGCGAATATCTTTTTACAAGTGCTAAATTTCAAGCCAGCAACCTTACTAAGACAGTCTAAATAGCCCTTCAATGCAGATAATGGCATTAGAATGGCAAAAGACTGTTTAGAATGTGTTTTTATTTCATAAGCGAATATCTTTTTACAAGTGCTAAATTTCAAGCCAGCAACCTTACTAAGACAGTCTAAATAGCCCTACAATGCAGATAATGGCATTAGAATGGCAAAAGACTGTTTAGAATGTGTTTTTATTTCATAAGCGAATATCTTTTTACAAGTGCTAAATTTCAAGCCAGCAACCTTACTAAGACAGTCTAAATAGCCCTACAATGCAGATAATGGCATTAGAATGGCAAAAGACTGTTTAGAATGTGTTTTTATTTCATAAGCGAATATCTTTTTACAAGTGCTAAATTTCAAGCCAGCAACCTTACTAAGACAGTCTAAATAGCCCTACAATGCAGATAATGGCATTAGAATGGCAAAAGACTGTTTAGAATGTGTTTTTATTTCATAAGCGAATATATTTTTACAAGTGCTAAATTTCAAGCCAGCAACCTTACTAAGACAGTCTAAATAGCCCTTCAATGCAGATAATGGCATTAGAATGGCAAAAGACTGTTTAGAATGTGTTTTTATTTCATAAGCGAATATCTTTTTACAAGTGCTAAATTTCAAGCCAGCAACCTTACTAAGACAGTCTAAATAGCCCTACAATGCAGATAATGGCATTAGAATGGCAAAAGACTGTTTAGAATGTGTTTTTATTTCATAAGCGAATATCTTTTTACAAGTGCTAAATTTCAAGCCAGCAACCTTACTAAGACAGTCTAAATAGCCCTTCAATGCAGATAATGGCATTAGAATGGCAAAAGACTGTTTAGAATGTGTTTTTATTTCATAAGCGAATATCTTTTTACAAGTGCTAAATTTCAAGCCAGCAACCTTACTAAGACAGTCTAAATAGCCCTACAATGCAGATAATGGCATTAGAATGGCAAAAGACTGTTTAGAATGTGTTTTTATTTCATAAGCGAATATCTTTTTACAAGTGCTAAATTTCAAGCCAGCAACCTTACTAAGACAGTCTAAATAGCCCTACAATGCAGATAATGGCATTAGAATGGCAAAAGACTGTTTAGAATGTGTTTTTATTTCATAAGCGAATATCTTTTTACAAGTGCTAAATTTCAAGCCAGCAACCTTACTAAGACAGTCTAAATAGCCCTACAATGCAGATAATGGCATTAGAATGGCAAAAGACTGTTTAGAATGTGTTTTTATTTCATAAGCGAATATCTTTTTACAAGTGCTAAATTTCAAGCCTGCAACCTTACTAATAGCCCTACAATGCAGATAATGGCATTAGAATGGCAAAAGACTGTTTAGAATGTGTTTTTATTTCATAAGCGAATATCTTTTTACAAGTGCTAAATTTCAAGCCAGCAACCTTACTAAGACAGTCTAAATAGCCCTTCAATGCAGATAATGGCATTAGAATGGCAAAAGACTGTTTAGAATGTGTTTTTATTTCATAAGCGAATATCTTTTTACAAGTGCTAAATTTCAAGCCAGCAACCTTACTAAGACAGTCTAAATAGCCCTTCAATGCAGATAATGGCATTAGAATGGCAAAAGACTGTTTAGAATGTGTTTTTATTTCATAAGCGAATATCTTTTTACAAGTGCTAAATTTCAAGCCAGCAACCTTACTAAGACAGTCTAAATAGCCCTACAATGCAGATAATGGCATTAGAATGGCAAAAGACTGTTTAGAATGTGTTTTTATTTCATAAGCGAATATCTTTTTACAAGTGCTAAATTTCAAGCCAGCAACCTTACTAAGACAGTCTAAATAGCCCTACAATGCAGATAATGGCATTAGAATGGCAAAAGACTGTTTAGAATGTGTTTTTATTTCATAAGCGAATATCTTTTTACAAGTGCTAAATTTCAAGCCAGCAACCTTACTAAGACAGTCTAAATAGCCCTTCAATGCAGATAATGGCATTAGAATGGCAAAAGACTGTTTAGAATGTGTTTTTATTTCATAAGCGAATATCTTTTTACAAGTGCTAAATTTCAAGCCAGCAACCTTACTAAGACAGTCTAAATAGCCCTACAATGCAGATAATGGCATTAGAATGGCAAAAGACTGTTTAGAATGTGTTTTTATTTCATAAGCGAATATATTTTTACAAGTGCTAAATTTCAAGCCAGCAACCTTACTAAGACAGTCTAAATAGCCCTACAATGCAGATAATGGCATTAGAATGGCAAAAGACTGTTTAGAATGTGTTTTTATTTCATAAGCGAATATCTTTTTACAAGTGCTAAATTTAAGCCAGCAACCTTACTAAGACAGTCTAAATAGCCCTACAATGCAGATAATGGCATTAGAATGGCAAAAGACTGTTTAGAATGTGTTTTTATTTCATAAGCGAATATCTTTTTACAAGTGCTAAATTTCAAGCCAGCAACCTTACTAAGACAGTCTAAATAGCCCTTCAATGCAGATAATGGCATTAGAATGGCAAAAGACTGTTTAGAATGTGTTTTTATTTCATAAGCGAATATCTTTTTACAAGTGCTAAATTTCAAGCCAGCAACCTTACTAAGACAGTCTAAATAGCCCTACAATGCAGATAATGGCATTAGAATGGCAAAAGACTGTTTAGAATGTGTTTTTATTTCATAAGCGAATATCTTTTTACAAGTGCTAAATTTCAAGCCTGCAACCTTACTAATAGCCCTACAATGCAGATAATGGCATTAGAATGGCAAAAGACTGTTTAGAATGTGTTTTTATTTCATAAGCGAATATCTTTTTACAAGTGCTAAATTTCAAGCCAGCAACCTTACTAAGACAGTCTAAATAGCCCTTCAATGCAGATAATGGCATTAGAATGGCAAAAGACTGTTTAGAATGTGTTTTTATTTCATAAGCGAATATCTTTTTACAAGTGCTAAATTTCAAGCCAGCAACCTTACTAAGACAGTCTAAATAGCCCTTCAATGCAGATAATGGCATTAGAATGGCAAAAGACTGTTTAGAATGTGTTTTTATTTCATAAGCGAATATCTTTTTACAAGTGCTAAATTTCAAGCCAGCAACCTTACTAAGACAGTCTAAATAGCCCTACAATGCAGATAATGGCATTAGAATGGCAAAAGACTGTTTAGAATGTGTTTTTATTTCATAAGCGAATATCTTTTTACAAGTGCTAAATTTCAAGCCAGCAACCTTACTAAGACAGTCTAAATAGCCCTACAATGCAGATAATGGCATTAGAATGGCAAAAGACTGTTAGAATGTGTTTTTATTTCATAAGCGAATATCTTTTTACAAGTGCTAAATTTCAAGCCAGCAACCTTACTAAGACAGTCTAAATAGCCCTTCAATGCAGATAATGGCATTAGAATGGCAAAAGACTGTTTAGAATGTGTTTTTATTTCATAAGCGAATATCTTTTTACAAGTGCTAAATTTCAAGCCAGCAACCTTACTAAGACAGTCTAAATAGCCCTACAATGCAGATAATGGCATTAGAATGGCAAAAGACTGTTTAGAATGTGTTTTTATTTCATAAGCGAATATATTTTTACAAGTGCTAAATTTCAAGCCAGCAACCTTACTAAGACAGTCTAAATAGCCCTACAATGCAGATAATGGCATTAGAATGGCAAAAGACTGTTTAGAATGTGTTTTTATTTCATAAGCGAATATCTTTTTACAAGTGCTAAATTTCAAGCCTGCAACCTTACTATAGCCCTACAATGCAGATAATGGCATTAGAATGGCAAAACACTGTTTAGAATGTGTTTTTATTTCATAAGCGAATATCTTTTTACAAGTGCTAAATTTCAAGCCAGCAACCTTACTAAGACAGTCTAAATAGCCCTTCAATGCAGATAATGGCATTAGAATGGCAAAAGACTGTTTAGAATGTGTTTTTATTTCATAAGCGAATATCTTTTTACAAGTGCTAAATTTCAAGCCAGCAACCTTACTAAGACAGTCTAAATAGCACTACAATGCAGATAATGGCATTAGAATGGCAAAAGACTGTTTAGAATGTGTTTTTATTTCATAAGCGAATATCTTTTTACAAGTGCTAAATTTCAAGCCAGCAACCTTACTAAGACAGTCTAAATAGCCCTACAATGCAGATAATGGCATTAGAATGGCAAAAGACTGTTTAGAATGTGTTTTTATTTCATAAGCGAATATCTTTTTACAAGTGCTAAATTTCAAGCCAGCAACCTTACTAAGACAGTCTAAATAGCCCTACAATGCAGATAATGGCATTAGAATGGCAAAAGACTGTTTAGAATGTGTTTTTATTTCATAAGCGAATATCTTTTTACAAGTGCTAAATTTCAAGCCAGCAACCTTACTAAGACAGTCTAAATAGCCCTTCAATGCAGATAATGGCATTAGAATGGCAAAAGACTGTTTAGAATGTGTTTTTATTTCATAAGCGAATATCTTTTTACAAGTGCTAAATTTCAAGCCAGCAACCTTACTAAGACAGTCTAAATAGCCCTACAATGCAGATAATGGCATTAGAATGGCAAAAGACTGTTTAGAATGTGTTTTTATTTCATAAGCGAATATCTTTTTACAAGTGCTAAATTTCAAGCCAGCAACCTTACTAAGACAGTCTAAATAGCCCTTCAATGCAGATAATGGCATTAGAATGGCAAAAGACTGTTTAGAATGTGTTTTTATTTCATAAGCGAATATCTTTTTACAAGTGCTAAATTTCAAGCCAGCAACCTTACTAAGACAGTCTAAATAGCCCTACAATGCAGATAATGGCATTAGAATGGCAAAAGACTGTTTAGAATGTGTTTTTATTTCATAAGCGAATATCTTTTTACAAGTGCTAAATTTCAAGCCAGCAACCTTACTAAGACAGTCTAAATAGCCCTTCAATGCAGATAATGGCATTAGAATGGCAAAAGAATGTTTAGAATGTGTTTTTATTTCATAAGCGAATATCTTTTTACAAGTGCTAAATTTCAAGCCAGCAACCTTACTAAGACAGTCTAAATAGTCCTACAATGCAGATAATGGCATTAGAATGGCAAAAGACTGTTTAGAATGTGTTTTTATTTCATAAGCGAATATCTTTTTACAAGTGCTAAATTTCAAGCCTGCAACCTTACTATAGCCCTACAATGCAGATAATGGCATTAGAATGGCAAAAGACTGTTTAGAATGTGTTTTTATTTCATAAGCGAATATCTTTTTACAAGTGCTAAATTTCAAGCCAGCAACCTTACTAAGACAGTCTAAATAGCCCTACAATGCAGATAATGGCATTAGAATGGCAAAAGACTGTTTAGAATGTGTTTTTATTTCATAAGCGAATATCTTTTTACAAGTGCTAAATTTCAAGCCAGCAACCTTACTAAGACAGTCTAAATAGCCCTTCAATGCAGATAATGGCATTAGAATGGCAAAAGACTGTTTAGAATGTGTTTTTATTTCATAAGCGAATATCTTTTTACAAGTGCTAAATTTCAAGCCAGCAACCTTACTAAGACAGTCTAAATAGCCCTACAATGCAGATAATGGCATTAGAATGGCAAAAGACTGTTTAGAATGTGTTTTTATTTCATAAGCGAATATCTTTTTACAAGTGCTAAATTTCAAGCCAGCAACCTTACTAAGACAGTCTAAATAGCCCTTCAATGCAGATAATGGCATTAGAATGGCAAAAGACTGTTTAGAATGTGTTTTTATTTCATAAGCGAATATCTTTTTACAAGTGCTAAATTTCAAGCCAGCAACCTTACTAAGACAGTCTAAATAGCCCTACAATGCAGATAATGGCATTAGAATGGCAAAAGACTGTTTAGAATGTGTTTTTATTTCATAAGCGAATATCTTTTTACAAGTGCTAAATTTCAAGCCAGCAACCTTACTAAGACAGTCTAAATAGCCCTACAATGCAGATAATGGCATTAGAATGGCAAAAGACTGTTTAGAATGTGTTTTTATTTCATAAGCGAATATCTTTTTACAAGTGCTAAATTTCAAGCCAGCAACCTTACTAAGACAGTCTAAATAGCCCTTCAATGCAGATAATGGCATTAGAATGGCAAAAGACTGTTTAGAATGTGTTTTTATTTCATAAGCGAATATCTTTTTACAAGTGCTAAATTTCAAGCCAGCAACCTTACTAAGACAGTCTAAATAGCCCTACAATGCAGATAATGGCATTAGAATGGCAAAAGACTGTTTAGAATGTGTTTTTATTTCATAAGCGAATATCTTTTTACAAGTGCTAAATTTCAAGCCTGCAACCTTACTATAGCCCTACAATGCAGATAATGGCATTAGAATGGCAAAAGACTGTTTAGAATGTGTTTTTATTTCATAAGCGAATATCTTTTTACAAGTGCTAAATTTCAAGCCAGCAACCTTACTAAGACAGTCTAAATAGCCCTACAATGCAGATAATGGCATTAGAATGGCAAAATACTGTTTAGAATGTGTTTTTATTTCATAAGCGAATATCTTTTTACAAGTGCTAAATTTCAAGCCAGCAACCTTACTAAGACAGTCTAAATAGCCCTTCAATGCAGATAATGGCATTAGAATGGCAAAAGACTGTTTAGAATGTGTTTTTATTTCATAAGCGAATATCTTTTTACAAGTGCTAAATTTCAAGCCTGCAACCTTACTATAGCCCTACAATGCAGATAATGGCATTAGAATGGCAAAAGACTGTTTAGAATGTGTTTTTATTTCATAAGCGAATATCTTTTTACAAGTGCTAAATTTCAAGCCAGCAACCTTACTAAGACAGTCTAAATAGCCCTTCAATGCAGATAATGGCATTAGAATGGCAAAAGACTGTTTAGAATGTGTTTTTATTTCATAAGCGAATATCTTTTTACAAGTGCTAAATTTCAAGCCAGCAACCTTACTAAGACAGTCTAAATAGCGCTACAATGCAGATAATGGCATTAGAATGGCAAAAGACTGTTTAGAATGTGTTTTTATTTCATAAGCGAATATCTTTTTACAAGTGCTAAATTTCAAGCCTGCAACCTTACTATAGCCCTACAATGCAGATAATGGCATTAGAATGGCAAAAGACTGTTTAGAATGTGTTTTTATTTCATAAGCGAATATCTTTTTACAAGTGCTAAATTTCAAGCCAGCAACCTTACTAAGACAGTCTAAATAGCCCTTCAATGCAGATAATGGCATTAGAATGGCAAAAGACTGTTTAGAATGTGTTTTTATTTCATAAGCGAATATCTTTTTACAAGTGCTAAATTTCAAGCCAGCAACCTTACTAAGACAGTCTAAATAGCCCTACAATGCAGATAATGGCATTAGAATGGCAAAAGACTGTTTAGAATGTGTTTTTATTTCATAAGCGAATATCTTTTTACAAGTGCTAAATTTCAAGCCAGCAACCTTACTAAGACAGTCTAAATAGCCCTACAATGCAGATAATGGCATTAGAATGGCAAAAGACTGTTTAGAATGTGTTTTTATTTCATAAGCGAATATCTTTTTACAAGTGCTAAATTTCAAGCCAGCAACCTTACTAAGACAGTCTAAATAGCCCTTCAATGCAGATAATGGCATTAGAATGGCAAAAGACTGTTTAGAATGTGTTTTTATTTCATAAGCGAATATCTTTTTACAAGTGCTAAATTTCAAGCCAGCAACCTTACTAAGACAGTCTAAATAGCCCTTCAATGCAGATAATGGCATTAGAATGGCAAAAGACTGTTTAGAATGTGTTTTTATTTCATAAGCGAATATCTTTTTACAAGTGCTAAATTTCAAGCCTGCAACCTTACTATAAGCCCTACAATGCAGATAATGGCATTAGAATGGCAAAAGACTGTTTAGAATGTGTTTTTATTTTATAAGCGAATATCTTTTTACAAGTGCTAAATTTCAAGCCAGCAACCTTACTAATGCAGATAATGGCATTAGAATGGCAAAACACTGTTTAGAATGTGTTTTTATTTCATAAGCGAATATCTTTTTACAAGTGCTAAATTTCAAGCCAGCAACCTTACTAAGACAGTCTAAATAGCCCTACAATGCAGATAATGGCATTAGAATGGCAAAAGACTGTTTAGAATGTGTTTTTATTTCATAAGCTAATATCTTTTTACAAGTGCTAAATTTCAAGCCTGCAACCTTACTATAGCCCTACAATGCAGATAATGGCATTAGAATGGCAAAAGACTGTTTAGAATGTGTTTTTATTTCATAAGCGAATATCTTTTTACAAGTGCTAAATTTCAAGCCTGCAACCTTACTATAGCCCTACAATGCAGATAATGGCATTAGAATGGCAAAAGACTGTTTAGAATGTGTTTTTATTTCATAAGCGAATATCTTTTTACAAGTGCTAAATTTCAAGCCAGCAACCTTACTAAGACAGTCTAAATAGCCCTTCAATGCAGATAATGGCATTAGAATGGCAAAAGACTGTTTAGAATGTGTTTTTATTTCATAAGCGAATATCTTTTTACAAGTGCTAAATTTCAAGCCTGCAACCTTACTATAGCCCTACAATGCAGATAATGGCATTAGAATGGCAAAACACTGTTTAGAATGTGTTTTTATTTCATAAGCGAATATCTTTTTACAAGTGCTAAATTTCAAGCCAGCAACCTTACTAAGACAGTCTAAATAGCCCTACAATGCAGATAATGGCATTAGAATGGCAAAAGACTGTTTAGAATGTGTTTTTATTTCATAAGCGAATATCTTTTTACAAGTGCTAAATTTCAAGCCTGCAACCTTACTATAGCCCTACAATGCAGATAATGGCATTAGAATGGCAAAACACTGTTTAGAATGTGTTTTTATTTCATAAGCGAATATCTTTTTACAAGTGCTAAATTTCAAGCCAGCAACCTTACTAAGACAGTCTAAATAGCCCTTCAATGCAGATAATGGCATTAGAATGGCAAAAGACTGTTTAGAATGTGTTTTTATTTCATAAGCGAATATCTTTTTACAAGTGCTAAATTTCAAGCCAGCAACCTTACTAAGACAGTCTAAATAGCCCTTCAATGCAGATAATGGCATTAGAATGGCAAAAGACTGTTTAGAATGTGTTTTTATTTCATAAGCGAATATCTTTTTACAAGTGCTAAATTTCAAGCCAGCAACCTTACTAAGACAGTCTAAATAGCCCTTCAATGCAGATAATGGCATTAGAATGGCAAAAGACTGTTTAGAATGTGTTTTTATTTCATAAGCGAATATCTTTTTACAAGTGCTAAATTTCAAGCCTGCAACCTTACTATAGCCCTACAATGCAGATAATGGCATTAGAATGGCAAAAGACTGTTTAGAATGTGTTTTTATTTCATAAGCGAATATCTTTTTACAAGTGCTAAATTTCAAGCCAGCAACCTTACTAAGACAGTCTAAATAGCCCTACAATGCAGATAATGGCATTAGAATGGCAAAAGACTGTTTAGAATGTGTTTTTATTTCATAAGCGAATATCTTTTTACAAGTGCTAAATTTCAAGCCTGCAACCTTACTATAGCCCTACAATGCAGATAATGGCATTAGAATGGCAAAACACTGTTTAGAATGTGTTTTTATTTCATAAGCGAATATCTTTTTACAAGTGCTAAATTTCAAGCCAGCAACCTTACTAAGACAGTCTAAATAGCCCTTCAATGCAGATAATGGCATTAGAATGGCAAAAGACTGTTTAGAATGTGTTTTTATTTCATAAGCGAATATCTTTTTACAAGTGCTAAATTTCAAGCCAGCAACCTTACTAAGACAGTCTAAATAGCCCTACAATGCAGATAATGGCATTAGAATGGCAAAACACTGTTTAGAATGTGTTTTTATTTCATAAGCGAATATCTTTTTACAAGTGCTAAATTTCAAGCCAGCAACCTTACTAAGACAGTCTAAATAGCCCTTCAATGCAGATAATGGCATTAGAATGGCAAAAGACTGTTTAGAATGTGTTTTTATTTCATAAGCGAATATCTTTTTACAAGTGCTAAATTTCAAGCCTGCAACCTTACTATAGCCCTACAATGCAGATAATGGCATTAGAATGGCAAAAGACTGTTTAGAATGTGTTTTTATTTCATAAGCGAATATCTTTTTACAAGTGCTAAATTCCAAGCCAGCAACCTTACTAAGACAGTCTAAATAGACCTACAATGCAGATAATGGCATTAGAATGGCAAAAGACTGTTTAGAATGTGTTTTTATTTCATAAGCGAATATCTTTTTACAAGTGCTAAATTTCAAGCCAGCAACCTTACTAAGACAGTCTAAATAGCCCTTCAATGCAGATAATGGCATTAGAATGGCAAAAGACTGTTTAGAATGTGTTTTTATTTCATAAGCGAATATCTTTTTACAAGTGCTAAATTTCAAGCCAGCAACCTTACTAAGACAGTCTAAATAGCCCTACAATGCAGATAATGGCATTAGAATGGCAAAAGACTGTTTAGAATGTGTTTTTATTTCATAAGCGAATATCTTTTTACAAGTGCTAAATTTCAAGCCAGCAACCTTACTAAGACAGTCTAAATAGCCCTTCAATGCAGATAATGGCATTAGAATGGCAAAAGACTGTTTAGAATGTGTTTTTATTTCATAAGCGAATATCTTTTTACTGATGCTAAATTTCAAGCCTGCAACCTTACTATAGCCCTACAATGCAGATAATGGCATTAGAATGGCAAAAGACTGTTTAGAATGTGTTTTTATTTCATAAGCGAATATCTTTTTACAAGTGCTAAATTTCAAGCCAGCAACCTTACTAAGACAGTCTAAATAGCCCTACAATGCAGATAATGGCATTAGAATGGCAAAAGACTGTTTAGAATGTGTTTTTATTTCATAAGCGAATATCTTTTTACAAGTGCTAAATTTCAAGCCTGCAACCTTACTATAGCCCTACAATACAGATAATGGCATTAGAATGGCAAAACACTGTTTAGAATGTGTTTTTATTTCATAAGCGAATATCTTTTTACAAGTGCTAAATTTCAAGCCTGCAACCTTACTATAGCCCTACAATGCAGATAATGGCATTAGAATGGCAAAAAGACTGTTTAGAATGTGTTTTTATTTCATAAGCGAATATCTTTTTACAAGTGCTAAATTTCAAGCCAGCAACCTTACTAAGACAGTCTAAATAGCCCTACAATGCAGATAATGGCATTAGAATGGCAAAAGACTGTTTAGAATGTGTTTTTATTTCATAAGCGAATATCTTTTTACAAGTGCTAAATTTCAAGCCAGCAACCTTACTAAGACAGTCTAAATAGCCCTTCAATGCAGATAATGGCATTAGAATGGCAAAAGACTGTTTAGAATGTGTTTTTATTTCATAAGCGAATATCTTTTTACAAGTGCTAAATTTCAAGCCAGCAACCTTACTAAGACAGTCTAAATAGCCCTTCAATGCAGATAATGGCATTAGAATGGCAAAAGACTGTTTAGAATGTGTTTTTATTTCATAAGCGAATATCTTTTTACAAGTGCTAAATTTCAAGCCAGCAACCTTACTAAGACAGTCTAAATAGCCCTTCAATGCAGATAATGGCATTAGAATGGCAAAAGCTGTTTAGAATGTGTTTTTATTTCATAAGCGAATATCTTTTTACAAGTGCTAAATTTCAAGCCAGCAACCTTACTAAGACAGTCTAAATAGCCCTACAATGCAGATAATGGCATTAGAATGGCAAAAGACTGTTTAGAATGTGTTTTTATTTCATAAGCGAATATCTTTTTACAAGTGCTAAATTTCAAGCCAGCAACCTTACTAAGACAGTCTAAATAGCCCTTCAATGCAGATAATGGCATTAGAATGGCAAAAGACTGTTTAGAATGTTTTTTTATTTCATAAGCGAATATCTTTTTACAAGTGCTAAATTTCAAGCCAGCAACCTTACTAAGACAGTCTAAATAGCCCTACAATGCAGATAATGGCATTAGAATGGCAAAAGACTGTTTAGAATGTGTTTTTATTTCATAAGTGAATATCTTTTTACAAGTGCTAAATTTCAAGCCAGCAACCTTACTAAGACAGTCTAAATAGCCCTTCAATGCAGATAATGGCATTAGAATGGCAAAAGACTGTTTAGAATGTGTTTTTATTTCATAAGCGAATATCTTTTTACACGTGCTAAATTTCAAGCCAGCAACCTTACTAAGACAGTCTAAATAGCCCTTCAATGCAGATAATGGCATTAGAATGGCAAAAGACTGTTTAGAATGTGTTTTTATTTCATAAGCGAATATCTTTTTACAAGTGCTAAATTTCAAGCCAGCAACCTTACTATAGCCCTACAATGCAGATAATGGCATTAGAATGGCAAAAGACTGTTTAGAATGTGTTTTTATTTCATAAGCGAATATCTTTTTACAAGTGCTAAATTTCAAGCCTGCAACCTTACTATAGCCCTACAATGCAGATAATGGCATTAGAATGGCAAAAGACTGTTTAGAATGTGTTTTTATTTCATAAGCGAATATCTTTTTACAAGTGCTAAATTTCAAGCCAGCAACCTTACTATAGCCCTACAATGCAGATAATGGCATTAGAATGGCAAAACACTGTTTAGAATGTGTTTTTATTTCATAAGCGAATATCTTTTTACAAGTGCTAAATTTCAAGCCAGCAACCTTACTAAGACAGTCTAAATAGCCCTACAATGCAGATAATGGCATTAGAATGGCAAAAGACTGTTTAGAATGTGTTTTTATTTCATAAGCGAATATCTTTTTACAAGTGCTAAATTTCAAGCCAGCAACCTTACTAAGACAGTCTAAATAGCCCTACAATGCAGATAATGGCATTAGAATGGCAAAAGACTGTTTAGAATGTGTTTTTATTTCATAAGCGAATATCTTTTTACAAGTGCTAAATTTCAAGCCAGCAACCTTACTAAGACAGTCTAAATAGCCCTTCAATGCAGATAATGGCATTAGAATGGCAAAAGACTGTTTAGAATGTGTTTTTATTTCATAAGCGAATATCTTTTTACAAGTGCTAAATTTCAAGCCAGCAACCTTACTAAGACAGTCTAAATAGCCCTTCAATGCAGATAATGGCATTAGAATGGCAAAAGACTGTTTAGAATGTGTTTTTATTTCATAAGCGAATATCTTTTTACAAGTGCTAAATTTCAAGCCAGCAACCTTACTAAGACAGTCTAAATAGCCCTACAATGCAGATAATGGCATTAGAATGGCAAAAGACTGTTTAGAATGTGTTTTTATTTCATAAGCGAATATCTTTTTACAAGTGCTAAATTTCAAGCCAGCAACCTTACTAAGACAGTCTAAATAGCCCTTCAATGCAGATAATGGCATTAGAATGGCAAAAGACTGTTTAGAATGTGTTTTTATTTCATAAGCGAATATCTTTTTACAAGTGCTAAATTTCAAGCCAGCAACCTTACTAAGACAGTCTAAATAGCCCTACAATGCAGATAATGGCATTAGAATGGCAAAAGACTGTTTAGAATGTGTTTTTATTTCATAAGCGAATATCTTTTTACAAGTGCTAAATTTCAAGCCAGCAACCTTACTAAGACAGTCTAAATAGCCCTTCAATGCAGATAATGGCATTAGAATGGCAAAAGACTGTTTAGAATGTGTTTTTATTTCATAAGCGAATATCTTTTTACAAGTGCTAAATTTCAAGCCAGCAACCTTACTAAGACAGTCTAAATAGCCCTACAATGCAGATAATGGCATTAGAATGGCAAAAGACTGTTTAGAATGTGTTTTTATTTCATAAGCGAATATCTTTTTACAAGTGCTAAATTTCAAGCCAGCAACCTTACTAAGACAGTCTAAATAGCCCTTCAATGCAGATAATGGCATTAGAATGGCAAAAGACTGTTTAGAATGTGTTTTTATTTCATAAGCGAATATCTTTTTACAAGTGCTAAATTTCAAGCCAGCAACCTTACTAAGACAGTCTAAATAGCCCTTCAATGCAGATAATGGCATTAGAATGGCAAAAGACTGTTTAGAATGTGTTTTTATTTCATAAGCGAATATCTTTTTACAAGTGCTAAATTTCAAGCCAGCAACCTTACTATAGCCCTACAATGCAGATAATGGCATTAGAATGGCAAAAGACTGTTTAGAATGTGTTTTTATTTCATAAGCGAATATCTTTTTACAAGTGCTAAATTTCAAGCCTGCAACCTTACTATAGCCCTACAATGCAGATAATGGCATTAGAATGGCAAAAGACTGTTTAGAATGTGTTTTTATTTCATAAGCGAATATCTTTTTACAAGTGCTAAATTTCAAGCCAGCAACCTTACTAAGACAGTCTAAATAGCCCTTCAATGCAGATAATGGCATTAGAATGGCAAAAGACTGTTTAGAATGTGTTTTTATTTCATAAGCGAATATCTTTTTACAAGTGCTAAATTTCAAGCCAGCAACCTTACTAAGACAGTCTAAATAGCCCTTCAATGCAGATAATGGCATTAGAATGGCAAAAGACTGTTTAGAATGTGTTTTTATTTCATAAGCGAATATCTTTTTACAAGTGCTAAATTTCAAGCCTGCAACCTTACTATAGCCCTACAATGCAGATCAAATCAAATCAAATCAAATTTATTTATAGGGCCCGACAACACACGTTAATGTCCCCATGGGCCGTACAGGTCTTCTTTAAACAAGTCAAGAAGACAACATAACAATAAGTCAAGAACAGAACAAGAACACCATAGGGTCCAAACATTTTTTAGATGAATGCAAATAAATGAAAGAATGCAAGCACTCCCAGACATACCCCACGCGAAGGTAAGGAAAAACTCACTAAAACCTAACAATAGGGAAAAAAGCTCCACAGGCAATGTGGAGGAGAGAAACCTTAGAAGGGCCGTTCAAGGGGGGATCTCCCTTCTTAGATGTCGGTGATAGTAGTGTTGCAGACGGACAGTTGGTAAGCATGCACTCATGTGTGTGGTGAAACACAGATGAGTGCATGCAATAGCAACTGTACATTTTGAAAAATTAAAGATAGAGTTGATAGCGGATCTATTTGAAGCACAGGGGCGGCGCAAGAGGGTCACGTCCTCCCCGTCTTAGTCACGGGACATTCAACACTCCGGTCGTTGCTCAGGGACAGCCGGAGACAGGGGGAAGGGGGGGTGGCACAGAGAGGGTCGCGAACTCCCCGACATCATCGCGGGACATCCGGCACTCCGGTCACCACTACGAAACCTCCGAAGACAGGGGGGCACGCAGAGGGGGTCGCAATCTCCCGGCCTTCGTCACGGGACGTCCAACACTCCGGTCAACACTCCAGGACAGCAAGTCATAGGAAGACAGGGAGACGGGACAGGCGTTAGACAGCTCATGAGATTGTAGTAGGCGGACATAGCAATAGATACAAGTGGTAGGCATATATGTGAATGGAGTAGATATATGAAGTAAGCGTATTATGTGAATAGAATAGAAGTACTTAACCCAGCAATGGAACCGCGTTGACTGTTAATCTGTTAACAGTCTGTTAATCAGTTGACAGGACCACGGACAGACGGCGGTGAATAACTGATCCAATGCCTCGGAGGTGCATGTAGAGCAGTCACTACAAGCTTGGCCAAGACCCCGAGGCATCCATCACCTTGGTCAGCGCCAGGAGACGGGTACTCAGAGAGAAGGGGGAGGGAGAGGGGGGGGGGGGGAGAGGGGGGGGGGGGGGAAGAGTTAGAGAGTTCCCATGTTTGTGGTGCTGCAAAGGAGCAGACATGTAGTACCCTGTAGTGCCATGTAGTACCCCGTAGTGCCATGTAGTACCCTATAGTACCCCATAGTGCCATGTAGTACCCCGTAGTATCCTGTAGTACCCTGTAGTGCCATGTAGTACCCTGTGGTGCCATGTAGTACCCTGTAGTGCCATGTAGAGCTGTGTAAGCCATGTAGTACCCTGTAATGCCATGCAGTACCAAGTAGTACTCTGTGGTACCATGTAGTACCCTGTACCCTAACTAAACTACCCTATAGTAAACTACCCAGTGGTACCATGTAGTACCCTGTACCATAACTAAACTACACAGATTAATCTAAAGGTCAGTCCCCGACCAGGTGAGATCAAGGTAGGTTGAAGGAGAGAGAGAAAAGATGAGTCTTAAGCAGGGATTTAAAAGCTTCGACAGAGCAGGCGCCCCTGATGACGGCAGGTAATTTGTTCCACAGGTAGGGAGCGCGGTAGACAAAGGCTCTGTGGCCGGCGGATTTCTTTTTAACCCTAGGGGTCGATAGAAGCCCCGCATTTTGTGAGCGCAGAGCACGAGCGGGCGAGTATCGGGAGATGAGATCAGATAGATAGAGCGGTGCAAGCCCATTTAAAATTTTGTAGGTGAGGAGTAGCACTTTAAAGTCAGAGCGGGCTTGGATAGGAAGCCAATGTAGGGCGGACAAAACTGGTGTGATGTGATCAAATTTTCTAGTTCTAGTTAGTATCCGTGCAGCCGCATTTTGCACGAGTTGAAGATTTTTGATGCTTGAATTAGGTAAGCCTGAAAAAAGTGCATTACAGTAGTCCAGACGTGATGAGACAAAAGCATGAATCAGGGTTTCAGCATCAGCCAGAGTTAAAATGGGGCGTATTTTTGCGATATTACGAAGATGGAAGAATGCAATTTTGGTGACGTTTTTTATATGTGCATTAAATGAGAGGGAGGAATCAAAAATGACTCCGAGGTTTTTTATGGTGGAGCTCTGGGATACATGACAGGTATCAAAGTTGAGGGAGATGTCCTGAAACAGGCCTCTGTGGTTTGGGGGGCCAACAATTAACATCTCAGTTTAGATAATGGCATTAGAATGGCAAAAGACTGTTTAGAATGTGTTTTTATTTCATAAGCGAATATCTTTTTACAAGTGCTAAATTTCAAGCCAGCAACCTTACTAAGACAGTCTAAATAGCCCTACAATGCAGATAATGGCATTAGAATGGCAAAAGACTGTTTAGAATGTGTTTTTATTTCATAAGCGAATATCTTTTTACAAGTGCTAAATTTCAAGCCAGCAACCTTACTAAGACAGTCTAAATAGCCCTTCAATGCAGATAATGGCATTAGAATGGCAAAAGACTGTTTAGAATGTGTTTTTATTTCATAAGCGAATATCTTTTTACAAGTGCTAAATTTCAAGCCTGCAACCTTACTATAGCCCTACAATGCAGATAATGGCATTAGAATGGCAAAAGACTGTTTAGAATGTGTTTTTATTTCATAAGCGAATATCTTTTTACAAGTGCTAAATTTCAAGCCAGCAACCTTACTATAGCCCTACAATGCAGATAATGGCATTAGAATGGCAAAACACTGTTTAGAATGTGTTTTTATTTCATAAGCGAATATCTTTTTACAAGTGCTAAATTTCAAGCCAGCAACCTTACTAAGACAGTCTAAATAGCCCTACAATGCAGATAATGGCATTAGAATGGCAAAAGACTGTTTAGAATGTGTTTTTATTTCATAAGCGAATATCTTTTTACAAGTGCTAAATTTCAAGCCTGCAACCTTACTATAGCCCTACAATGCAGATAATGGCATTAGAATGGCAAAAGACTGTTTAGAATGTGTTTTTATTTCATAAGCGAATATCTTTTTACAAGTGCTAAATTTCAAGCCAGCAACCTTACTAAGACAGTCTAAATAGCCCTTCAATGCAGATAATGGCATTAGAATGGCAAAAGACTGTTTAGAATGTGTTTTTATTTCATAAGCGAATATCTTTTTACAAGTGCTAAATTTCAAGCCAGCAACCTTACTAAGACAGTCTAAATAGCCCTTCAATGCAGATAATGGCATTAGAATGGCAAAAGACTGTTTAGAATGTGTTTTTATTTCATAAGCGAATATCTTTTTACAAGTGCTAAATTTCAAGCCTGCAACCTTACTATAGCCCTACAATGCAGATAATGGCATTAGAATGGCAAAAGACTGTTTAGAATGTGTTTTTATTTCATAAGCGAATATCTTTTTACAAGTGCTAAATTTCAAGCCAGCAACCTTACTAAGACAGTCTAAATAGCCCTACAATGCAGATAATGGCATTAGAATGGCAAAAGACTGTTTAGAATGTGTTTTTATTTCATAAGCGAATATCTTTTTACAAGTGCTAAATTTCAAGCCTGCAACCTTACTATAGCCCTACAATGCAGATAATGGCATTAGAATGGCAAAACACTGTTTAGAATGTGTTTTTATTTCATAAGCGAATATCTTTTTACAAGTGCTAAATTTCAAGCCAGCAACCTTACTAAGACAGTCTAAATAGCCCTTCAACGCAGATAATGGCATTAGAATGGCAAAAGACTGTTTAGAATGTGTTTTTATTTCATAAGCGAATATCTTTTTACAAGTGCTAAATTTCAAGCCAGCAACCTTACTAAGACAGTCTAAATAGCCCTTCAATGCAGATAATGGCATTAGAATGGCAAAAGACTGTTTAGAATGTGTTTTTATTTCATAAGCGAATATCTTTTTACAAGTGCTAAATTTCAAGCCTGCAACCTTACTATAGCCCTTCAATGCAGATAATGGCATTAGAATGGCAAAAGACTGTTTAGAATGTGTTTTTATTTCATAAGCGAATATCTTTTTACAAGTGCTAAATTTCAAGCCAGCAACCTTACTAAGACAGTCTAAATAGCCCTTCAATGCAGATAATGGCATTAGAATGGCAAAAGACTGTTTAGAATGTGTTTTTATTTCATAAGCGAATATCTTTTTACAAGTGCTAAATTTCAAGCCAGCAACCTTACTAAGACAGTCTAAATAGCCCTACAATGCAGATAATGGCATTAGAATGGCAAAAGACTGTTTAGAATGTGTTTTTATTTCATAAGCGAATATCTTTTTACAAGTGCTAAATTTCAAGCCAGCAACCTTACTAAGACAGTCTAAATAGCCCTACAATGCAGATAATGGCATTAGAATGGCAAAAGACTGTTTAGAATGTGTTTTTATTTCATAAGCGAATATCTTTTTACAAGTGCTAAATTTCAAGCCAGCAACCTTACTAAGACAGTCTAAATAGCCCTACAATGCAGATAATGGCATTAGAATGGCAAAAGACTGTTTAGAATGTGTTTTTATTTCATAAGCGAATATCTTTTTACAAGTGCTAAATTTCAAGCCAGCAACCTTACTAAGACAGTCTAAATAGCCCTTCAATGCAGATAATGGCATTAGAATGGCAAAAGACTGTTTAGAATGTGTTTTTATTTCATAAGCGAATATCTTTTTACAAGTGCTAAATTTCAAGCCAGCAACCTTACTAAGACAGTCTAAATAGCCCTACAATGCAGATAATGGCATTAGAATGGCAAAAGACTGTTTAGAATGTGTTTTTATTTCATAAGCGAATATCTTTTTACAAGTGCTAAATTTCAAGCCAGCAACCTTACTATAGCCCTACAATGCAGATAATGGCATTAGAATGGCAAAAGACTGTTTAGAATGTGTTTTTATTTCATAAGCGAATATCTTTTTACAAGTGCTAAATTTCAAGCCTGCAATCTTACTATAGCCCTACAATGCAGATAATGGCATTAGAATGGCAAAAGACTGTTTAGAATGTGTTTTTATTTCATAAGCGAATATCTTTTTACAAGTGCTAAATTTCAAGCCAGCAACCTTACTAAGACAGTCTAAATAGCCCTACAATGCAGATAATGGCATTAGAATGGCAAAAGACTGTTTAGAATGTGTTTTTATTTCATAAGCGAATATCTTTTTACAAGTGCTAAATTTCAAGCCAGCAACCTTACTAAGACAGTCTAAATAGCCCTTCAATGCAGATAATGGCATTAGAATGGCAAAAGACTGTTTAGAATGTGTTTTTATTTCATAAGCGAATATCTTTTTACAAGTGCTAAATTTCAAGCCTGCAACCTTACTATAGCCCTTCAATGCAGATAATGGCATTAGAATGGCAAAAGACTGTTTAGAATGTGTTTTTATTTCATAAGCGAATATCTTTTTACAAGTGCTAAATTTCAAGCCAGCAACCTTACTAAGACAGTCTAAATAGCCCTACAATGCAGATAATGGCATTAGAATGGCAAAAGACTGTTTAGAATGTGTTTTTATTTCATAAGCGAATATCTTTTTACAAGTGCTAAATTTCAAGCCAGCAACCTTACTATAGCCCTACAATGCAGATAATGGCATTAGAATGGCAAAAGACTGTTTAGAATGTGTTTTTATTTCATAAGCGAATATCTTTTTACAAGTGCTAAATTTCAAGCCTGCAATCTTACTATAGCCCTACAATGCAGATAATGGCATTAGAATGGCAAAAGACTGTTTAGAATGTGTTTTTATTTCATAAGCGAATATCTTTTTACAAGTGCTAAATTTCAAGCCAGCAACCTTACTAAGACAGTCTAAATAGCCCTACAATGCAGATAATGGCATTAGAATGGCAAAAGACTGTTTAGAATGTGTTTTTATTTCATAAGCGAATATCTTTTTACAAGTGCTAAATTTCAAGCCAGCAACCTTACTAAGACAGTCTAAATAGCCCTTCAATGCAGATAATGGCATTAGAATGGCAAAAGACTGTTTAGAATGTGTTTTTATTTCATAAGCGAATATCTTTTTACAAGTGCTAAATTTCAAGCCTGCAACCTTACTATAGCCCTTCAATGCAGATAATGGCATTAGAATGGCAAAAGACTGTTTAGAATGTGTTTTTATTTCATAAGCGAATATCTTTTTACAAGTGCTAAATTTCAAGCCAGCAACCTTACTAAGACAGTCTAAATAGCCCTTCAATGCAGATAATGGCATTAGAATGGCAAAAGACTGTTTAGAATGTGTTTTTATTTCATAAGCGAATATCTTTTTACAAGTGCTAAATTTCAAGCCAGCAACCTTACTAAGACAGTCTAAATAGCCCTACAATGCAGATAATGGCATTAGAATGGCAAAAGACTGTTTAGAATGTGTTTTTATTTCATAAGCGAATATCTTTTTACAAGTGCTAAATTTCAAGCCAGCAACCTTACTAAGACAGTCTAAATAGCCCTACAATGCAGATAATGGCATTAGAATGGCAAAAGACTGTTTAGAATGTGTTTTTATTTCATAAGCGAATATCTTTTTACAAGTGCTAAATTTCAAGCCAGCAACCTTACTAAGACAGTCTAAATAGCCCTTCAATGCAGATAATGGCATTAGAATGGCAAAAGACTGTTTAGAATGTGTTTTTATTTCATAAGCGAATATCTTTTTACAAGTGCTAAATTTCAAGCCTGCAACCTTACTATAGCCCTACAATGCAGATAATGGCATTAGAATGGCAAAAGACTGTTTAGAATGTGTTTTTATTTCATAAGCGAATATCTTTTTACAAGTGCTAAATTTCAAGCCAGCAACCTTACTAAGACAGTCTAAATAGCCCTACAATGCAGATAATGGCATTAGAATGGCAAAAGACTGTTTAGAATGTGTTTTTATTTCATAAGCGAATATCTTTTTACAAGTGCTAAATTTCAAGCCTGCAACCTTACTATAGCCCTACAATGCAGATAATGGCATTAGAATGGCAAAACACTGTTTAGAATGTGTTTTTATTTCATAAGCGAATATCTTTTTACAAGTGCTAAATTTCAAGCCAGCAACCTTACTAAGACAGTCTAAATAGCCCTTCAACGCAGATAATGGCATTAGAATGGCAAAAGACTGTTTAGAATGTGTTTTTATTTCATAAGCGAATATCTTTTTACAAGTGCTAAATTTCAAGCCAGCAACCTTACTAAGACAGTCTAAATAGCCCTTCAATGCAGATAATGGCATTAGAATGGCAAAAGACTGTTTAGAATGTGTTTTTATTTCATAAGCGAATATCTTTTTACAAGTGCTAAATTTCAAGCCTGCAACCTTACTATAGCCCTTCAATGCAGATAATGGCATTAGAATGGCAAAAGACTGTTTAGAATGTGTTTTTATTTCATAAGCGAATATCTTTTTACAAGTGCTAAATTTCAAGCCAGCAACCTTACTAAGACAGTCTAAATAGCCCTTCAATGCAGATAATGGCATTAGAATGGCAAAAGACTGTTTAGAATGTGTTTTTATTTCATAAGCGAATATCTTTTTACAAGTGCTAAATTTCAAGCCAGCAACCTTACTAAGACAGTCTAAATAGCCCTACAATGCAGATAATGGCATTAGAATGGCAAAAGACTGTTTAGAATGTGTTTTTATTTCATAAGCGAATATCTTTTTACAAGTGCTAAATTTCAAGCCAGCAACCTTACTAAGACAGTCTAAATAGCCCTACAATGCAGATAATGGCATTAGAATGGCAAAAGACTGTTTAGAATGTGTTTTTATTTCATAAGCGAATATCTTTTTACAAGTGCTAAATTTCAAGCCAGCAACCTTACTAAGACAGTCTAAATAGCCCTACAATGCAGATAATGGCATTAGAATGGCAAAAGACTGTTTAGAATGTGTTTTTATTTCATAAGCGAATATCTTTTTACAAGTGCTAAATTTCAAGCCAGCAACCTTACTAAGACAGTCTAAATAGCCCTTCAATGCAGATAATGGCATTAGAATGGCAAAAGACTGTTTAGAATGTGTTTTTATTTCATAAGCGAATATCTTTTTACAAGTGCTAAATTTCAAGCCAGCAACCTTACTAAGACAGTCTAAATAGCCCTACAATGCAGATAATGGCATTAGAATGGCAAAAGACTGTTTAGAATGTGTTTTTATTTCATAAGCGAATATCTTTTTACAAGTGCTAAATTTCAAGCCAGCAACCTTACTATAGCCCTACAATGCAGATAATGGCATTAGAATGGCAAAAGACTGTTTAGAATGTGTTTTTATTTCATAAGCGAATATCTTTTTACAAGTGCTAAATTTCAAGCCTGCAATCTTACTATAGCCCTACAATGCAGATAATGGCATTAGAATGGCAAAAGACTGTTTAGAATGTGTTTTTATTTCATAAGCGAATATCTTTTTACAAGTGCTAAATTTCAAGCCAGCAACCTTACTAAGACAGTCTAAATAGCCCTACAATGCAGATAATGGCATTAGAATGGCAAAAGACTGTTTAGAATGTGTTTTTATTTCATAAGCGAATATCTTTTTACAAGTGCTAAATTTCAAGCCAGCAACCTTACTAAGACAGTCTAAATAGCCCTTCAATGCAGATAATGGCATTAGAATGGCAAAAGACTGTTTAGAATGTGTTTTTATTTCATAAGCGAATATCTTTTTACAAGTGCTAAATTTCAAGCCTGCAACCTTACTATAGCCCTTCAATGCAGATAATGGCATTAGAATGGCAAAAGACTGTTTAGAATGTGTTTTTATTTCATAAGCGAATATCTTTTTACAAGTGCTAAATTTCAAGCCAGCAACCTTACTAAGACAGTCTAAATAGCCCTACAATGCAGATAATGGCATTAGAATGGCAAAAGACTGTTTAGAATGTGTTTTTATTTCATAAGCGAATATCTTTTTACAAGTGCTAAATTTCAAGCCAGCAACCTTACTATAGCCCTACAATGCAGATAATGGCATTAGAATGGCAAAAGACTGTTTAGAATGTGTTTTTATTTCATAAGCGAATATCTTTTTACAAGTGCTAAATTTCAAGCCTGCAATCTTACTATAGCCCTACAATGCAGATAATGGCATTAGAATGGCAAAAGACTGTTTAGAATGTGTTTTTATTTCATAAGCGAATATCTTTTTACAAGTGCTAAAT
Organism: Notolepis coatsorum; assembly: GCF_963971535.1. NCBI lineage: Eukaryota > Metazoa > Chordata > Actinopteri > Aulopiformes > Paralepididae > Notolepis > Notolepis coatsorum. Next base: position 60,186 of record NW_028169203.1, on the reverse strand, counting down.
TTCAAGCCAGCAACCTTACTAAGACAGTCTAAATAGCCCTACAATGCAGATAATGGCATTAGAATGGCAAAAGACTGTTTAGAATGTGTTTTTATTTCATAAGCGAATATCTTTTTACAAGTGCTAAATTTCAAGCCAGCAACCTTACTAAGACAGTCTAAATAGCCCTTCAATGCAGATAATGGCATTAGAATGGCAAAAGACTGTTTAGAATGTGTTTTTATTTCATAAGCGAATATCTTTTTACAAGTGCTAAATTTCAAGCCTGCAACCTTACTATAGCCCTTCAATGCAGATAATGGCATTAGAATGGCAAAAGACTGTTTAGAATGTGTTTTTATTTCATAAGCGAATATCTTTTTACAAGTGCTAAATTTCAAGCCAGCAACCTTACTAAGACAGTCTAAATAGCCCTTCAATGCAGATAATGGCATTAGAATGGCAAAAGACTGTTTAGAATGTGTTTTTATTTCATAAGCGAATATCTTTTTACAAGTGCTAAATTTCAAGCCAGCAACCTTACTAAGACAGTCTAAATAGCCCTACAATGCAGATAATGGCATTAGAATGGCAAAAGACTGTTTAGAATGTGTTTTTATTTCATAAGCGAATATCTTTTTACAAGTGCTAAATTTCAAGCCAGCAACCTTACTAAGACAGTCTAAATAGCCCTACAATGCAGATAATGGCATTAGAATGGCAAAAGACTGTTTAGAATGTGTTTTTATTTCATAAGCGAATATCTTTTTACAAGTGCTAAATTTCAAGCCAGCAACCTTACTAAGACAGTCTAAATAGCCCTACAATGCAGATAATGGCATTAGAATGGCAAAAGACTGTTTAGAATGTGTTTTTATTTCATAAGCGAATATCTTTTTACAAGTGCTAAATTTCAAGCCAGCAACCTTACTAAGACAGTCTAAATAGCCCTTCAATGCAGATAATGGCATTAGAATGGCAAAAGACTGTTTAGAATGTGTTTTTATTTCATAAGCGAATATCTTTTTACAAGTGCTAAATTTCAAGCCAGCAACCTTACTAAGACAGTCTAAATAGCCCTACAATGCAGATAATGGCATTAGAATGGCAAAAGACTGTTTAGAATGTGTTTTTATTTCATAAGCGAATATCTTTTTACAAGTGCTAAATTTCAAGCCAGCAACCTTACTATAGCCCTACAATGCAGATAATGGCATTAGAATGGCAAAAGACTGTTTAGAATGTGTTTTTATTTCATAAGCGAATATCTTTTTACAAGTGCTAAATTTCAAGCCTGCAATCTTACTATAGCCCTACAATGCAGATAATGGCATTAGAATGGCAAAAGACTGTTTAGAATGTGTTTTTATTTCATAAGCGAATATCTTTTTACAAGTGCTAAATTTCAAGCCAGCAACCTTACTAAGACAGTCTAAATAGCCCTACAATGCAGATAATGGCATTAGAATGGCAAAAGACTGTTTAGAATGTGTTTTTATTTCATAAGCGAATATCTTTTTACAAGTGCTAAATTTCAAGCCTGCAACCTTACTATAGCCCTACAATGCAGATAATGGCATTAGAATGGCAAAACACTGTTTAGAATGTGTTTTTATTTCATAAGCGAATATCTTTTTACAAGTGCTAAATTTCAAGCCAGCAACCTTACTAAGACAGTCTAAATAGCCCTTCAATGCAGATAATGGCATTAGAATGGCAAAAGACTGTTTAGAATGTGTTTTTATTTCATAAGCGAATATCTTTTTACAAGTGCTAAATTTCAAGCCAGCAACCTTACTAAGACAGTCTAAATAGCCCTACAATGCAGATAATGGCATTAGAATGGCAAAAGACTGTTTAGAATGTGTTTTTATTTCATAAGCGAATATCTTTTTACAAGTGCTAAATTTCAAGCCAGCAACCTTACTAAGACAGTCTAAATAGCCCTACAATGCAGATAATGGCATTAGAATGGCAAAAGACTGTTTAGAATGTGTTTTTATTTCATAAGCGAATATCTTTTTACAAGTGCTAAATTTCAAGCCAGCAACCTTACTATAGCCCTACAATGCAGATAATGGCATTAGAATGGCAAAAGACTGTTTAGAATGTGTTTTTATTTCATAAGCGAATATCTTTTTACAAGTGCTAAATTTCAAGCCTGCAATCTTACTATAGCCCTACAATGCAGATAATGGCATTAGAATGGCAAAAGACTGTTTAGAATGTGTTTTTATTTCATAAGCGAATATCTTTTTACAAGTGCTAAATTTCAAGCCAGCAACCTTACTAAGACAGTCTAAATAGCCCTACAATGCAGATAATGGCATTAGAATGGCAAAAGACTGTTTAGAATGTGTTTTTATTTCATAAGCGAATATCTTTTTACAAGTGCTAAATTTCAAGCCTGCAACCTTACTATAGCCCTACAATGCAGATAATGGCATTAGAATGGCAAAACACTGTTTAGAATGTGTTTTTATTTCATAAGCGAATATCTTTTTACAAGTGCTAAATTTCAAGCCAGCAACCTTACTAAGACAGTCTAAATAGCCCTTCAATGCAGATAATGGCATTAGAATGGCAAAAGACTGTTTAGAATGTGTTTTTATTTCATAAGCGAATATCTTTTTACAAGTGCTAAATTTCAAGCCAGCAACCTTACTAAGACAGTCTAAATAGCCCTACAATGCAGATAATGGCATTAGAATGGCAAAAGACTGTTTAGAATGTGTTTTTATTTCATAAGCGAATATCTTTTTACAAGTGCTAAATTTCAAGCCAGCAACCTTACTAAGACAGTCTAAATAGCCCTACAATGCAGATAATGGCATTAGAATGGCAAAAGACTGTTTAGAATGTGTTTTTATTTCATAAGCGAATATCTTTTTACAAGTGCTAAATTTCAAGCCTGCAACCTTACTATAGCCCTACAATGCAGATAATGGCATTAGAATGGCAAAAGACTGTTTAGAATGTGTTTTTATTTCATAAGCGAATATCTTTTTACAAGTGCTAAATTTCAAGCCAGCAACCTTACTAAGACAGTCTAAATAGCCCTACAATGCAGATAATGGCATTAGAATGGCAAAAGACTGTTTAGAATGTGTTTTTATTTCATAAGCGAATATCTTTTTACAAGTGCTAAATTTCAAGCCAGCAACCTTACTAAGACAGTCTAAATAGCCCTTCAATGCAGATAATGGCATTAGAATGGCAAAAGACTGTTTAGAATGTGTTTTTATTTCATAAGCGAATATCTTTTTACAAGTGCTAAATTTCAAGCCAGCAACCTTACTAAGACAGTCTAAATAGCCCTACAATGCAGATAATGGCATTAGAATGGCAAAAGACTGTTTAGAATGTGTTTTTATTTCATAAGCGAATATCTTTTTACAAGTGCTAAATTTCAAGCCAGCAACCTTACTAAGACAGTCTAAATAGCCCTTCAATGCAGATAATGGCATTAGAATGGCAAAAGACTGTTTAGAATGTGTTTTTATTTCATAAGCGAATATCTTTTTACAAGTGCTAAATTTCAAGCCAGCAACCTTACTAAGACAGTCTAAATAGCCCTTCAATGCAGATAATGGCATTAGAATGGCAAAAGACTGTTTAGAATGTGTTTTTATTTCATAAGCGAATATCTTTTTACAAGTGCTAAATTTCAAGCCAGCAACCTTACTAAGACAGTCTAATTAGCCCTTCAATGCAGATAATGGCATTAGAATGGCAAAACACTGTTTAGAATGTGTTTTTATTTCATAAGCGAATATCTTTTTACAAGTGCTAAATTTCAAGCCAGCAACCTTACTAAGACAGTCTAAATAGCCCTTCAATGCAGATAATGGCATTAGAATGGCAAAAGACTGTTTAGAATGTGTTTTTATTTCATAAGCGAATATCTTTTTACAAGTGCTAAATTTCAAGCCAGCAACCTTACTAAGACAGTCTAAATAGCCCTTCAATGCAGATAATGGCATTAGAATGGCAAAAGACTGTTTAGAATGTGTTTTTATTTCATAAGCGAATATCTTTTTACAAGTGCTAAATTTCAAGGTAGCAACCTTACTAAGACAGTCTAAATAGCCCTACAATGCAGATAATGGCATTAGAATGGCAAAAGACTGTTTAGAATGTGTTTTTATTTCATAAGCGAATATCTTTTTACAAGTGCTAAATTTCAAGCCAGCAACCTTACTAAGACAGTCTAAATAGCCCTACAATGCAGATAATGGCATTAGAATGGCAAAAGACTGTTTAGAATGTGTTTTTATTTCATAAGCGAATATCTTTTTACAAGTGCTAAATTTCAAGCCAGCAACCTTACTAAGACAGTCTAAATAGCCCTACAATGCAGATAATGGCATTAGAATGGCAAAAGACTGTTTAGAATGTGTTTTTATTTCATAAGCGAATATCTTTTTACAAGTGCTAAATTTCAAGCCTGCAACCTTACTATAGCCCTACAATGCAGATAATGGCATTAGAATGGCAAAAGACTGTTTAGAATGTGTTTTTATTTCATAAGCGAATATCTTTTTACAAGTGCTAAATTTCAAGCCAGCAACCTTACTAAGACAGTCTAAATAGCCCTACAATGCAGATAATGGCATTAGAATGGCAAAAGACTGTTTAGAATGTGTTTTTATTTCATAAGCGAATATCTTTTTACAAGTGCTAAATTTCAAGCCAGCAACCTTACTAAGACAGTCTAAATAGCCCTTCAATGCAGATAATGGCATTAGAATGGCAAAAGACTGTTTAGAATGTGTTTTTATTTCATAAGCGAATATCTTTTTACAAGTGCTAAATTTCAAGCCAGCAACCTTACTAAGACAGTCTAAATAGCCCTACAATGCAGATAATGGCATTAGAATGGCAAAAGACTGTTTAGAATGTGTTTTTATTTCATAAGCGAATATCTTTTTACAAGTGCTAAATTTCAAGCCAGCAACCTTACTAAGACAGTCTAAATAGCCCTTCAATGCAGATAATGGCATTAGAATGGCAAAACACTGTTTAGAATGTGTTTTTATTTCATAAGCGAATATCTTTTTACAAGTGCTAAATTTCAAGCCAGCAACCTTACTAAGACAGTCTAAATAGCCCTACAATGCAGATAATGGCATTAGAATGGCAAAAGACTGTTTAGAATGTGTTTTTATTTCATAAGCGAATATCTTTTTACAAGTGCTAAATTTCAAGCCTGCAACCTTACTAAGACAGTCTAAATAGCCCTTCAATGCAGATAATGGCATTAGAATGGCAAAAGACTGTTTAGAATGTGTTTTTATTTCATAAGCGAATATCTTTTTACAAGTGCTAAATTTCAAGCCTGCAACCTTACTAAGACAGTCTAAATAGCCCTTCAATGCAGATAATGGCATTAGAATGGCAAAAGACTGTTTAGAATGTGTTTTTATTTCATAAGCGAATATCTTTTTACAAGTGCTAAATTTCAAGCCTGCAACCTTACTATAGCCCTACAATGCAGATAATGGCATTAGAATGGCAAAAGACTGTTTAGAATGTGTTTTTATTTCATAAGCGAATATCTTTTTACAAGTGCTAAATTTCAAGCCTGCAACCTTACTAGAGCCCTACAATGCAGATAATGGCATTAGAATGGCAAAAGACTGTTTAGAATGTGTTTTTATTTCATAAGCGAATATCTTTTTACAAGTGCTAAATTTCAAGCCTGCAACCTTACTAAGACAGTCTAAATAGCCCTTCAATGCAGATAATGGCATTAGAATGGCAAAAGACTGTTTAGAATGTGTTTTTATTTCATAAGCGAATATCTTTTTACAAGTGCTAAATTTCAAGCCTGCAACCTTACTATAGCCCTACAATGCAGATAATGGCATTAGAATGGCAAAAGACTGTTTAGAATGTGTTTTTATTTCATAAGCGAATATCTTTTTACAAGTGCTAAATTTCAAGCCAGCAACCTTACTAAGACAGTCTAAATAGCCCTACAATGCAGATAATGGCATTAGAATGGCAAAAGACTGTTTAGAATGTGTTTTTATTTCATAAGCGAATATCTTTTTACAAGTGCTAAATTTCAAGCCAGCAACCTTACTAAGACAGTCTAAATAGCCCTACAATGCAGATAATGGCATTAGAATGGCAAAAGACTGTTTAGAATGTGTTTTTATTTCATAAGCGAATATCTTTTTACAAGTGCTAAATTTCAAGCCAGCAACCTTACTAAGACAGTCTAAATAGCCCTTCAATGCAGATAATGGCATTAGAATGGCAAAAGACTGTTTAGAATGTGTTTTTATTTCATAAGCGAATATCTTTTTACAAGTGCTAAATTTCAAGCCAGCAACCTTACTAAGACAGTCTAAATAGCCCTACAATGCAGATAATGGCATTAGAATGGCAAAAGACTGTTTAGAATGTGTTTTTATTTCATAAGCGAATATCTTTTTACAAGTGCTAAATTTCAAGCCAGCAACCTTACTAAGACAGTCTAAATAGCCCTTCAATGCAGATAATGGCATTAGAATGGCAAAAGACTGTTTAGAATGTGTTTTTATTTCATAAGCGAATATCTTTTTACAAGTGCTAAATTTCAAGCCAGCAACCTTACTAAGACAGTCTAAATAGCCCTTCAATGCAGATAATGGCATTAGAATGGCAAAAGACTGTTTAGAATGTGTTTTTATTTCATAAGCGAATATCTTTTTACAAGTGCTAAATTTCAAGCCAGCAACCTTACTAAGACAGTCTAATTAGCCCTTCAATGCAGATAATGGCATTAGAATGGCAAAACACTGTTTAGAATGTGTTTTTATTTCATAAGCGAATATCTTTTTACAAGTGCTAAATTTCAAGCCAGCAACCTTACTAAGACAGTCTAAATAGCCCTTCAATGCAGATAATGGCATTAGAATGGCAAAAGACTGTTTAGAATGTGTTTTTATTTCATAAGCGAATATCTTTTTACAAGTGCTAAATTTCAAGCCAGCAACCTTACTAAGACAGTCTAAATAGCCCTTCAATGCAGATAATGGCATTAGAATGGCAAAAGACTGTTTAGAATGTGTTTTTATTTCATAAGCGAATATCTTTTTACAAGTGCTAAATTTCAAGGTAGCAACCTTACTAAGACAGTCTAAATAGCCCTACAATGCAGATAATGGCATTAGAATGGCAAAAGACTGTTTAGAATGTGTTTTTATTTCATAAGCGAATATCTTTTTACAAGTGCTAAATTTCAAGCCAGCAACCTTACTAAGACAGTCTAAATAGCCCTACAATGCAGATAATGGCATTAGAATGGCAAAAGACTGTTTAGAATGTGTTTTTATTTCATAAGCGAATATCTTTTTACAAGTGCTAAATTTCAAGCCAGCAACCTTACTAAGACAGTCTAAATAGCCCTACAATGCAGATAATGGCATTAGAATGGCAAAAGACTGTTTAGAATGTGTTTTTATTTCATAAGCGAATATCTTTTTACAAGTGCTAAATTTCAAGCCTGCAACCTTACTATAGCCCTACAATGCAGATAATGGCATTAGAATGGCAAAAGACTGTTTAGAATGTGTTTTTATTTCATAAGCGAATATCTTTTTACAAGTGCTAAATTTCAAGCCAGCAACCTTACTAAGACAGTCTAAATAGCCCTACAATGCAGATAATGGCATTAGAATGGCAAAAGACTGTTTAGAATGTGTTTTTATTTCATAAGCGAATATCTTTTTACAAGTGCTAAATTTCAAGCCAGCAACCTTACTAAGACAGTCTAAATAGCCCTTCAATGCAGATAATGGCATTAGAATGGCAAAAGACTGTTTAGAATGTGTTTTTATTTCATAAGCGAATATCTTTTTACAAGTGCTAAATTTCAAGCCAGCAACCTTACTAAGACAGTCTAAATAGCCCTACAATGCAGATAATGGCATTAGAATGGCAAAAGACTGTTTAGAATGTGTTTTTATTTCATAAGCGAATATCTTTTTACAAGTGCTAAATTTCAAGCCAGCAACCTTACTAAGACAGTCTAAATAGCCCTTCAATGCAGATAATGGCATTAGAATGGCAAAACACTGTTTAGAATGTGTTTTTATTTCATAAGCGAATATCTTTTTACAAGTGCTAAATTTCAAGCCAGCAACCTTACTAAGACAGTCTAAATAGCCCTACAATGCAGATAATGGCATTAGAATGGCAAAAGACTGTTTAGAATGTGTTTTTATTTCATAAGCGAATATCTTTTTACAAGTGCTAAATTTCAAGCCTGCAACCTTACTAAGACAGTCTAAATAGCCCTTCAATGCAGATAATGGCATTAGAATGGCAAAAGACTGTTTAGAATGTGTTTTTATTTCATAAGCGAATATCTTTTTACAAGTGCTAAATTTCAAGCCTGCAACCTTACTATAGCCCTACAATGCAGATAATGGCATTAGAATGGCAAAAGACTGTTTAGAATGTGTTTTTATTTCATAAGCGAATATCTTTTTACAAGTGCTAAATTTCAAGCCTGCAACCTTACTAGAGCCCTACAATGCAGATAATGGCATTAGAATGGCAAAAGACTGTTTAGAATGTGTTTTTATTTCATAAGCGAATATCTTTTTACAAGTGCTAAATTTCAAGCCTGCAACCTTACTAAGACAGTCTAAATAGCCCTTCAATGCAGATAATGGCATTAGAATGGCAAAAGACTGTTTAGAATGTGTTTTTATTTCATAAGCGAATATCTTTTTACAAGTGCTAAATTTCAAGCCAGCAACCTTACTAAGACAGTCTAAATAGCCCTACAATGCAGATAATGGCATTAGAATGGCAAAAGACTGTTTAGAATGTGTTTTTATTTCATAAGCGAATATCTTTTTACAAGTGCTAAATTTCAAGCCAGCAACCTTACTAAGACAGTCTAAATAGCCCTACAATGCAGATAATGGCATTAGAATGGCAAAAGACTGTTTAGAATGTGTTTTTATTTCATAAGCGAATATCTTTTTACAAGTGCTAAATTTCAAGCCAGCAACCTTACTAAGACAGTCTAAATAGCCCTACAATGCAGATAATGGCATTAGAATGGCAAAAGACTGTTTAGACTGTGTTTTTATTTCATAAGCGAATATCTTTTTACAAGTGCTAAATTTCAAGCCAGCAACCTTACTAAGACAGTCTAAATAGCCCTTCAATGCAGATAATGGCATTAGAATGGCAAAAGACTGTTTAGAATGTGTTTTTATTTCATAAGCGAATATCTTTTTACAAGTGCTAAATTTCAAGCCAGCAACCTTACTAAGACAGTCTAAATAGCCCTTCAATGCAGATAATGGCATTAGAATGGCAAAAGACTGTTTAGAATGTGTTTTTATTTCATAAGCGAATATCTTTTTACAAGTGCTAAATTTCAAGCCAGCAACCTTACTAAGACAGTCTAAATAGCCCTTCAATGCAGATAATGGCATTAGAATGGCAAAACACTGTTTAGAATGTGTTTTTATTTCATAAGCGAATATCTTTTTACAAGTGCTAAATTTCAAGCCAGCAACCTTACTAAGACAGTCTAAATAGCCCTACAATGCAGATAATGGCATTAGAATGGCAAAAGACTGTTTAGAATGTGTTTTTATTTCATAAGCGAATATCTTTTTACAAGTGCTAAATTTCAAGCCAGCAACCTTACTAAGACAGTCTAAATAGCCCTTCAATGCAGATAATGGCATTAGAATGGCAAAAGACTGTTTAGAATGTGTTTTTATTTCATAAGCGAATATCTTTTTACAAGTGCTAAATTTCAAGCCAGCAACCTTACTAAGACAGTCTAAATAGCCCTTCAATGCAGATAATGGCATTAGAATGGCAAAAGACTGTTTAGAATGTGTTTTTATTTCATAAGCGAATATCTTTTTACAAGTGCTAAATTTCAAGGTAGCAACCTTACTAAGACAGTCTAAATAGCCCTACAATGCAGATAATGGCATTAGAATGGCAAAAGACTGTTTAGAATGTGTTTTTATTTCATAAGCGAATATCTTTTTACAAGTGCTAAATTTCAAGCCAGCAACCTTACTAAGACAGTCTAAATAGCCCTACAATGCAGATAATGGCATTAGAATGGCAAAAGACTGTTTAGAATGTGTTTTTATTTCATAAGCGAATATCTTTTTACAAGTGCTAAATTTCAAGCCAGCAACCTTACTAAGACAGTCTAAATAGCCCTACAATGCAGATAATGGCATTAGAATGGCAAAAGACTGTTTAGAATGTGTTTTTATTTCATAAGCGAATATCTTTTTACAAGTGCTAAATTTCAAGCCTGCAACCTTACTATAGCCCTACAATGCAGATAATGGCATTAGAATGGCAAAAGACTGTTTAGAATGTGTTTTTATTTCATAAGCGAATATCTTTTTACAAGTGCTAAATTTCAAGCCAGCAACCTTACTAAGACAGTCTAAATAGCCCTACAATGCAGATAATGGCATTAGAATGGCAAAAGACTGTTTAGAATGTGTTTTTATTTCATAAGCGAATATCTTTTTACAAGTGCTAAATTTCAAGCCAGCAACCTTACTAAGACAGTCTAAATAGCCCTTCAATGCAGATAATGGCATTAGAATGGCAAAAGACTGTTTAGAATGTGTTTTTATTTCATAAGCGAATATCTTTTTACAAGTGCTAAATTTCAAGCCAGCAACCTTACTAAGACAGTCTAAATAGCCCTACAATGCAGATAATGGCATTAGAATGGCAAAAGACTGTTTAGAATGTGTTTTTATTTCATAAGCGAATATCTTTTTACAAGTGCTAAATTTCAAGCCAGCAACCTTACTAAGACAGTCTAAATAGCCCTTCAATGCAGATAATGGCATTAGAATGGCAAAACACTGTTTAGAATGTGTTTTTATTTCATAAGCGAATATCTTTTTACAAGTGCTAAATTTCAAGCCAGCAACCTTACTAAGACAGTCTAAATAGCCCTACAATGCAGATAATGGCATTAGAATGGCAAAAGACTGTTTAGAATGTGTTTTTATTTCATAAGCGAATATCTTTTTACAAGTGCTAAATTTCAAGCCTGCAACCTTACTAAGACAGTCTAAATAGCCCTTCAATGCAGATAATGGCATTAGAATGGCAAAAGACTGTTTAGAATGTGTTTTTATTTCATAAGCGAATATCTTTTTACAAGTGCTAAATTTCAAGCCTGCAACCTTACTAAGACAGTCTAAATAGCCCTTCAATGCAGATAATGGCATTAGAATGGCAAAAGACTGTTTAGAATGTGTTTTTATTTCATAAGCGAATATCTTTTTACAAGTGCTAAATTTCAAGCCTGCAACCTTACTATAGCCCTACAATGCAGATAATGGCATTAGAATGGCAAAAGACTGTTTAGAATGTGTTTTTATTTCATAAGCGAATATCTTTTTACAAGTGCTAAATTTCAAGCCTGCAACCTTACTAGAGCCCTACAATGCAGATAATGGCATTAGAATGGCAAAAGACTGTTTAGAATGTGTTTTTATTTCATAAGCGAATATCTTTTTACAAGTGCTAAATTTCAAGCCTGCAACCTTACTAAGACAGTCTAAATAGCCCTTCAATGCAGATAATGGCATTAGAATGGCAAAAGACTGTTTAGAATGTGTTTTTATTTCATAAGCGAATATCTTTTTACAAGTGCTAAATTTCAAGCCTGCAACCTTACTATAGCCCTACAATGCAGATAATAGCATTAGAATGGCCAAAGACTGTTTAGAATGTGTTTTTATTTCATAAGCGAATATCTTTTTACAAGTGCTAAATTTCAAGCCAGCAACCTTACTAAGACAGTCTAAATAGCCCTACAATGCAGATAATGGCATTAGAATGGCAAAAGACTGTTTAGAATGTGTTTTTATTTCATAAGCGAATATCTTTTTACAAGTGCTAAATTTCAAGCCAGCAACCTTACTAAGACAGTCTAAATAGCCCTACAATGCAGATAATGGCATTAGAATGGCAAAAGACTGTTTAGAATGTGTTTTTATTTCATAAGCGAATATCTTTTTACAAGTGCTAAATTTCAAGCCAGCAACCTTACTAAGACAGTCTAAATAGCCCTTCAATGCAGATAATGGCATTAGAATGGCAAAAGACTGTTTAGAATGTGTTTTTATTTCATAAGCGAATATCTTTTTACAAGTGCTAAATTTCAAGCCAGCAACCTTACTAAGACAGTCTAAATAGCCCTTCAATGCAGATAATGGCATTAGAATGGCAAAAGACTGTTTAGAATGTGTTTTTATTTCATAAGCGAATATCTTTTTACAAGTGCTAAATTTCAAGCCAGCAACCTTACTAAGACAGTCTAAATAGCCCTTCAATGCAGATAATGGCATTAGAATGGCAAAACACTGTTTAGAATGTGTTTTTATTTCATAAGCGAATATCTTTTTACAAGTGCTAAATTTCAAGCCAGCAACCTTACTAAGACAGTCTAAATAGCCCTACAATGCAGATAATGGCATTAGAATGGCAAAAGACTGTTTAGAATGTGTTTTTATTTCATAAGCGAATATCTTTTTACAAGTGCTAAATTTCAAGCCAGCAACCTTACTAAGACAGTCTAAATAGCCCTTCAATGCAGATAATGGCATTAGAATGGCAAAAGACTGTTTAGAATGTGTTTTATTTCATAAGCGAATATCTTTTTACAAGTGCTAAATTTCAAGCCAGCAACCTTACTAAGACAGTCTAAATAGCCCTTCAATGCAGATAATGGCATTAGAATGGCAAAAGACTGTTTAGAATGTGTTTTATTTCATAAGCGAATATCTTTTTACAAGTGCTAAATTTCAAGCCAGCAACCTTACTAAGACAGTCTAAATAGCCCTTCAATGCAGATAATGGCATTAGAATGGCAAAAGACTGTTTAGAATGTGTTTTTATTTCATAAGCGAATATCTTTTTACAAGTGCTAAATTTCAAGGTAGCAACCTTACTAAGACAGTCTAAATAGCCCTACAATGCAGATAATGGCATTAGAATGGCAAAAGACTGTTTAGAATGTGTTTTTATTTCATAAGCGAATATCTTTTTACAAGTGCTAAATTTCAAGCCAGCAACCTTACTAAGACAGTCTAAATAGCCCTACAATGCAGATAATGGCATTAGAATGGCAAAAGACTGTTTAGAATGTGTTTTTATTTCATAAGCGAATATCTTTTTACAAGTGCTAAATTTCAAGCCAGCAACCTTACTAAGACAGTCTAAATAGCCCTACAATGCAGATAATGGCATTAGAATGGCAAAAGACTGTTTAGAATGTGTTTTTATTTCATAAGCGAATATCTTTTTACAAGTGCTAAATTTCAAGCCAGCAACCTTACTAAGACAGTCTAAATAGCCCTACAATGCAGATAATGGCATTAGAATGGCAAAAGACTGTTTAGAATGTGTTTTTATTTCATAAGCGAATATCTTTTTACAAGTGCTAAATTTCAAGCCAGCAACCTTACTAAGACAGTCTAAATAGCCCTTCAATGCAGATAATGGCATTAGAATGGCAAAAGACTGTTTAGAATGTGTTTTTATTTCATAAGCGAATATCTTTTTACAAGTGCTAAATTTCAAGCCAGCAACCTTACTAAGACAGTCTAAATAGCCCTACAATGCAGATAATGGCATTAGAATGGCAAAAGACTGTTTAGAATGTGTTTTTATTTCATAAGCGAATATCTTTTTACAAGTGCTAAATTTCAAGCCAGCAACCTTACTAAGACAGTCTAAATAGCCCTACAATGCAGATAATGGCATTAGAATGGCAAAAGACTGTTTAGAATGTGTTTTTATTTCATAAGCGAATATCTTTTTACAAGTGCTAAATTTCAAGCCAGCAACCTTACTAAGACAGTCTAAATAGCCCTACAATGCAGATAATGGCATTAGAATGGCAAAAGACTGTTTAGAATGTGTTTTTATTTCATAAGCGAATATCTTTTTACAAGTGCTAAATTTCAAGCCAGCAACCTTACTAAGACAGTCTAAATAGCCATTCAATGCAGATAATGGCATTAGAATGGCAAAAGACTGTTTAGAATGTGTTTTTATTTCATAAGCGAATATCTTTTTACAAGTGCTAAATTTCAAGCCAGCAACCTTACTAAGACAGTCTAAATAGCCCTACAATGCAGATAATGGCATTAGAATGGCAAAAGACTGTTTAGAATGTGTTTTTATTTCATAAGCGAATATCTTTTTACAAGTGCTAAATTTCAAGCCAGCAACCTTACTATAGCCCTACAATGCAGATAATGGCATTAGAATGGCAAAAGACTGTTTAGAATGTGTTTTTATTTCATAAGCGAATATCTTTTTACAAGTGCTAAATTTCAAGCCTGCAACCTTACTATAGCCCTACAATGCAGATAATGGCATTAGAATGGCAAAAGACTGTTTAGAATGTGTTTTTATTTCATAAGCGAATATCTTTTTACAAGTGCTAAATTTCAAGCCAGCAACCTTACTAAGACAGTCTAAATAGCCCTACAATGCAGATAATGGCATTAGAATGGCAAAAGACTGTTTAGAATGTGTTTTTATTTCATAAGCGAATATCTTTTTACAAGTGCTAAATTTCAAGCCTGCAACCTTACTATAGCCCTACAATGCAGATAATGGCATTAGAATGGCAAAACACTGTTTAGAATGTGTTTTTATTTCATAAGCGAATATCTTTTTACAAGTGCTAAATTTCAAGCCAGCAACCTTACTAAGACAGTCTAAATAGCCCTTCAATGCAGATAATGGCATTAGAATGGCAAAAGACTGTTTAGAATGTGTTTTTATTTCATAAGCGAATATCTTTTTACAAGTGCTAAATTTCAAGCCAGCAACCTTACTAAGACAGTCTAAATAGCCCTACAATGCAGATAATGGCATTAGAATGGCAAAAGACTGTTTAGAATGTGTTTTTATTTCATAAGCGAATATCTTTTTACAAGTGCTAAATTTCAAGCCAGCAACCTTACTATAGCCCTACAATGCAGATAATGGCATTAGAATGGCAAAAGACTGTTTAGAATGTGTTTTTATTTCATAAGCGAATATCTTTTTACAAGTGCTAAATTTCAAGCCTGCAACCTTACTATAGCCCTACAATGCAGATAATGGCATTAGAATGGCAAAAGACTGTTTAGAATGTGTTTTTATTTCATAAGCGAATATCTTTTTACAAGTGCTAAATTTCAAGCCAGCAACCTTACTAAGACAGTCTAAATAGCCCTACAATGCAGATAATGGCATTAGAATGGCAAAAGACTGTTTAGAATGTGTTTTTATTTCATAAGCGAATATCTTTTTACAAGTGCTAAATTTCAAGCCTGCAACCTTACTATAGCCCTACAATGCAGATAATGGCATTAGAATGGCAAAACACTGTTTAGAATGTGTTTTTATTTCATAAGCGAATATCTTTTTACAAGTGCTAAATTTCAAGCCAGCAACCTTACTAAGACAGTCTAAATAGCCCTTCAATGCAGATAATGGCATTAGAATGGCAAAAGACTGTTTAGAATGTGTTTTTATTTCATAAGCGAATATCTTTTTACAAGTGCTAAATTTCAAGCCAGCAACCTTACTAAGACAGTCTAAATAGCCCTACAATGCAGATAATGGCATTAGAATGGCAAAAGACTGTTTAGAATGTGTTTTTATTTCATAAGCGAATATCTTTTTACAAGTGCTAAATTTCAAGCCTGCAACCTTACTATAGCCCTACAATGCAGATAATGGCATTAGAATGGCAAAAGACTGTTTAGAATGTGTTTTTATTTCATAAGCGAATATCTTTTTACAAGTGCTAAATTTCAAGCCAGCAACCTTACTAAGACAGTCTAAATAGCCCTTCAATGCAGATAATGGCATTAGAATGGCAAAAGACTGTTTAGAATGTGTTTTTATTTCATAAGCGAATATCTTTTTACAAGTGCTAAATTTCAAGCCAGCAACCTTACTAAGACAGTCTAAATAGCCCTACAATGCAGATAATGGCATTAGAATGGCAAAAGACTGTTTAGAATGTGTTTTTATTTCATAAGCGAATATCTTTTTACAAGTGCTAAATTTCAAGCCAGCAACCTTACTAAGACAGTCTAAATAGCCCTTCAATGCAGATAATGGCATTAGAATGGCAAAAGACTGTTTAGAATGTGTTTTTATTTCATAAGCGAATATCTTTTTACAAGTGCTAAATTTCAAGCCAGCAACCTTACTAAGACAGTCTAAATAGCCCTACAATGCAGATAATGGCATTAGAATGGCAAAAGACTGTTTAGAATGTGTTTTTATTTCATAAGCGAATATCTTTTTACAAGTGCTAAATTTCAAGCCAGCAACCTTACTAAGACAGTCTAAATAGCCCTACAATGCAGATAATGGCATTAGAATGGCAAAAGACTGTTTAGAATGTGTTTTTATTTCATAAGCGAATATCTTTTTACAAGTGCTAAATTTCAAGCCAGCAACCTTACTAAGACAGTCTAAATAGCCCTAGAATGCAGATAATGGTATTAGAATGGCAAAAGACTGTTTAGAATGTGTTTTTATTTCATAAGCGAATATCTTTTTACAAGTGCTAAATTTCAAGCCTGCAACCTTACTATAGCCCTACAATGCAGATAATGGCATTAGAATGGCAAAACACTGTTTAGAATGTGTTTTTATTTCATAAGCGAATATCTTTTTACAAGTGCTAAATTTCAAGCCAGCAACCTTACTAAGACAGTCTAAATAGCCCTACAATGCAGATAATGGCATTAGAATGGCAAAAGACTGTTTAGAATGTGTTTTTATTTCATAAGCGAATATCTTTTTACAAGTGCTAAATTTCAAGCCTGCAACCTTACTATAGCCCTACAATGCAGATAATGGCATTAGAATGGCAAAAGACTGTTTAGAATGTGTTTTTATTTCATAAGCGAATATCTTTTTACAAGTGCTAAATTTCAAGCCAGCAACCTTACTAAGACAGTCTAAATAGCCCTTCAATGCAGATAATGGCATTAGAATGGCAAAAGACTGTTTAGAATGTGTTTTTATTTCATAAGCGAATATCTTTTTACAAGTGCTAAATTTCAAGCCAGCAACCTTACTAAGACAGTCTAAATAGCCCTACAATGCAGATAATGGCATTAGAATGGCAAAAGACTGTTTAGAATGTGTTTTTATTTCATAAGCGAATATCTTTTTACAAGTGCTAAATTTCAAGCCAGCAACCTTACTAAGACAGTCTAAATAGCCCTACAATGCAGATAATGGCATTAGAATGGCAAAAGACTGTTTAGAATGTGTTTTTATTTCATAAGCGAATATCTTTTTACAAGTGCTAAATTTCAAGCCAGCAACCTTACTAAGACAGTCTAAATAGCCCTTCAATGCAGATAATGGCATTAGAATGGCAAAAGACTGTTTAGAATGTGTTTTTATTTCATAAGCGAATATCTTTTTACAAGTGCTAAATTTCAAGCCAGCAACCTTACTAAGACAGTCTAAATAGCCCTACAATGCAGATAATGGCATTAGAATGGCAAAAGACTGTTTAGAATGTGTTTTTATTTCATAAGCGAATATCTTTTTACAAGTGCTAAATTTCAAGCCAGCAACCTTACTAAGACAGTCTAAATAGCCCTACAATGCAGATAATGGCATTAGAATGGCAAAAGACTGTTTAGAATGTGTTTTTATTTCATAAGCGAATATCTTTTTACAAGTGCTAAATTTTAAGCCAGCAACCTTACTAAGACAGTCTAAATAGCCCTACAATGCAGATAATGGCATTAGAATGGCAAAAGACTGTTTAGAATGTGTTTTTATTTCATAAGCGAATATCTTTTTACAAGTGCTAAATTTCAAGCCAGCAACCTTACTAAGACAGTCTAAATAGCCCTTCAATGCAGATAATGGCATTAGAATGGCAAAAGACTGTTTAGAATGTGTTTTTATTTCATAAGCGAATATCTTTTTACAAGTGCTAAATTTCAAGCCAGCAACCTTACTAAGACAGTCTAAATAGCCCTTCAATGCAGATAATGGCATTAGAATGGCAAAACACTGTTTAGAATGTGTTTTTATTTCATAAGCGAATATCTTTTTACAAGTGCTAAATTTCAAGCCAGCAACCTTACTAAGACAGTCTAAATAGCCCTACAATGCAGATAATGGCATTAGAATGGCAAAAGACTGTTTAGAATGTGTTTTTATTTCATAAGCGAATATCTTTTTACAAGTGCTAAATTTCAAGCCAGCAACCTTACTATAGCCCTACAATGCAGATAATGGCATTAGAATGGCAAAAGACTGTTTAGAATGTGTTTTTATTTCATAAGCGAATATCTTTTTACAAGTGCTAAATTTCAAGCCTGCAACCTTACTATAGCCCTACAATGCAGATAATGGCATTAGAATGGCAAAAGACTGTTTAGAATGTGTTTTTATTTCATAAGCGAATATCTTTTTACAAGTGCTAAATTTCAAGCCAGCAACCTTACTAAGACAGTCTAAATAGCCCTTCAATGCAGATAATGGCATTAGAATGGCAAAACACTGTTTAGAATGTGTTTTTATTTCATAAGCGAATATCTTTTTACAAGTGCTAAATTTCAAGCCAGCAACCTTACTAAGACAGTCTAAATAGCCCTACAATGCAGATAATGGCATTAGAATGGCAAAAGACTGTTTAGAATGTGTTTTTATTTCATAAGCGAATATCTTTTTACAAGTGCTAAATTTCAAGCCAGCAACCTTACTAAGACAGTCTAAATAGCCCTTCAATGCAGATAATGGCATTAGAATGGCAAAACACTGTTTAGAATGTGTTTTTATTTCATAAGCGAATATCTTTTTACAAGTGCTAAATTTCAAGCCAGCAACCTTACTAAGACAGTCTAAATAGCCCTTCAATGCAGATAATGGCATTAGAATGGCAAAACACTGTTTAGAATGTGTTTTTATTTCATAAGCGAATATCTTTTTACAAGTGCTAAATTTCAAGCCAGCAACCTTACTAAGACAGTCTAAATAGCCCTACAATGCAGATAATGGCATTAGAATGGCAAAAGACTGTTTAGAATGTGTTTTTATTTCATAAGCGAATATCTTTTTACAAGTGCTAAATTTCAAGCCAGCAACCTTACTATAGCCCTACAATGCAGATAATGGCATTAGAATGGCAAAAGACTGTTTAGAATGTGTTTTTATTTCATAAGCGAATATCTTTTTACAAGTGCTAAATTTCAAGCCTGCAACCTTACTATAGCCCTACAATGCAGATAATGGCATTAGAATGGCAAAAGACTGTTTAGAATGTGTTTTTATTTCATAAGCGAATATCTTTTTACAAGTGCTAAATTTCAAGCCAGCAACCTTACTAAGACAGTCTAAATAGCCCTTCAATGCAGATAATGGCATTAGAATGGCAAAACACTGTTTAGAATGTGTTTTTATTTCATAAGCGAATATCTTTTTACAAGTGCTAAATTTCAAGCCAGCAACCTTACTAAGACAGTCTAAATAGCCCTACAATGCAGATAATGGCATTAGAATGGCAAAAGACTGTTTAGAATGTGTTTTTATTTCATAAGCGAATATCTTTTTACAAGTGCTAAATTTCAAGCCAGCAACCTTACTAAGACAGTCTAAATAGCCCTTCAATGCAGATAATGGCATTAGAATGGCAAAACACTGTTTAGAATGTGTTTTTATTTCATAAGCGAATATCTTTTTACAAGTGCTAAATTTCAAGCCAGCAACCTTACTAAGACAGTCTAAATAGCCCTACAATGCAGATAATGGCATTAGAATGGCAAAAGACTGTTTAGAATGTGTTTTTATTTCATAAGCGAATATCTTTTTACAAGTGCTAAATTTCAAGCCAGCAACCTTACTATAGCCCTACAATGCAGATAATGGCATTAGAATGGCAAAAGACTGTTTAGAATGTGTTTTTATTTCATAAGCGAATATCTTTTTACAAGTGCTAAATTTCAAGCCTGCAACCTTACTATAGCCCTACAATGCAGATAATGGCATTAGAATGGCAAAAGACTGTTTAGAATGTGTTTTTATTTCATAAGCGAATATCTTTTTACAAGTGCTAAATTTCAAGCCAGCAACCTTACTAAGACAGTCTAAATAGCCCTACAATGCAGATAATGGCATTAGAATGGCAAAAGACTGTTTAGAATGTGTTTTTATTTCATAAGCGAATATCTTTTTACAAGTGCTAAATTTCAAGCCTGCAACCTTACTATAGCCCTACAATGCAGATAATGGCATTAGAATGGCAAAACACTGTTTAGAATGTGTTTTTATTTCATAAGCGAATATCTTTTTACAAGTGCTAAATTTCAAGCCAGCAACCTTACTAAGACAGTCTAAATAGCCCTTCAATGCAGATAATGGCATTAGAATGGCAAAAGACTGTTTAGAATGTGTTTTTATTTCATAAGCGAATATCTTTTTACAAGTGCTAAATTTCAAGCCAGCAACCTTACTAAGACAGTCTAAATAGCCCTACAATGCAGATAATGGCATTAGAATGGCAAAAGACTGTTTAGAATGTGTTTTTATTTCATAAGCGAATATCTTTTTACAAGTGCTAAATTTCAAGCCTGCAACCTTACTATAGCCCTACAATGCAGATAATGGCATTAGAATGGCAAAAGACTGTTTAGAATGTGTTTTTATTTCATAAGCGAATATCTTTTTACAAGTGCTAAATTTCAAGCCAGCAACCTTACTAAGACAGTCTAAATAGCCCTTCAATGCAGATAATGGCATTAGAATGGCAAAAGACTGTTTAGAATGTGTTTTTATTTCATAAGCGAATATCTTTTTACAAGTGCTAAATTTCAAGCCAGCAACCTTACTAAGACAGTCTAAATAGCCCTACAATGCAGATAATGGCATTAGAATGGCAAAAGACTGTTTAGAATGTGTTTTTATTTCATAAGCGAATATCTTTTTACAAGTGCTAAATTTCAAGCCAGCAACCTTACTAAGACAGTCTAAATAGCCCTTCAATGCAGATAATGGCATTAGAATGGCAAAAGACTGTTTAGAATGTGTTTTTATTTCATAAGCGAATATCTTTTTACAAGTGCTAAATTTCAAGCCAGCAACCTTACTAAGACAGTCTAAATAGCCCTACAATGCAGATAATGGCATTAGAATGGCAAAAGACTGTTTAGAATGTGTTTTTATTTCATAAGCGAATATCTTTTTACAAGTGCTAAATTTCAAGCCAGCAACCTTACTAAGACAGTCTAAATAGCCCTACAATGCAGATAATGGCATTAGAATGGCAAAAGACTGTTTAGAATGTGTTTTTATTTCATAAGCGAATATCTTTTTACAAGTGCTAAATTTCAAGCCAGCAACCTTACTAAGACAGTCTAAATAGCCCTAGAATGCAGATAATGGTATTAGAATGGCAAAAGACTGTTTAGAATGTGTTTTTATTTCATACGCGAATATCTTTTTACAAGTGCTAAATTTCAAGCCTGCAACCTTACTATAGCCCTACAATGCAGATAATGGCATTAGAATGGCAAAACACTGTTTAGAATGTGTTTTTATTTCATAAGCGAATATCTTTTTACAAGTGCTAAATTTCAAGCCAGCAACCTTACTAAGACAGTCTAAATAGCCCTACAATGCAGATAATGGCATTAGAATGGCAAAAGACTGTTTAGAATGTGTTTTTATTTCATAAGCGAATATCTTTTTACAAGTGCTAAATTTCAAGCCTGCAACCTTACTATAGCCCTACAATGCAGATAATGGCATTAGAATGGCAAAAGACTGTTTAGAATGTGTTTTTATTTCATAAGCGAATATCTTTTTACAAGTGCTAAATTTCAAGCCAGCAACCTTACTAAGACAGTCTAAATAGCCCTTCAATGCAGATAATGGCATTAGAATGGCAAAAGACTGTTTAGAATGTGTTTTTATTTCATAAGCGAATATCTTTTTACAAGTGCTAAATTTCAAGCCAGCAACCTTACTAAGACAGTCTAAATAGCCCTACAATGCAGATAATGGCATTAGAATGGCAAAAGACTGTTTAGAATGTGTTTTTATTTCATAAGCGAATATCTTTTTACAAGTGCTAAATTTCAAGCCAGCAACCTTACTAAGACAGTCTAAATAGCCCTACAATGCAGATAATGGCATTAGAATGGCAAAAGACTGTTTAGAATGTGTTTTTATTTCATAAGCGAATATCTTTTTACAAGTGCTAAATTTCAAGCCAGCAACCTTACTAAGACAGTCTAAATAGCCCTTCAATGCAGAATAATGGCATTAGAATGGCAAAAGACTGTTTAGAATGTGTTTTTATTTCATAAGCGAATATCTTTTTACAAGTGCTAAATTTCAAGCCAGCAACCTTACTAAGACAGTCTAAATAGCCCTTCAATGCAGATAATGGCATTAGAATGGCAAAACACTGTTTAGAATGTGTTTTTATTTCATAAGCGAATATCTTTTTACAAGTGCTAAATTTCAAGCCAGCAACCTTACTAAGACAGTCTAAATAGCCCTACAATGCAGATAATGGCATTAGAATGGCAAAAGACTGTTTAGAATGTGTTTTTATTTCATAAGCGAATATCTTTTTACAAGTGCTAAATTTCAAGCCAGCAACCTTACTAAGACAGTCTAAATAGCCCTTCAATGCAGATAATGGCATTAGAATGGCAAAACACTGTTTAGAATGTGTTTTTATTTCATAAGCGAATATCTTTTTACAAGTGCTAAATTTCAAGCCAGCAACCTTACTAAGACAGTCTAAATAGCCCTACAATGCAGATAATGGCATTAGAATGGCAAAAGACTGTTTAGAATGTGTTTTTATTTCATAAGCGAATATCTTTTTACAAGTGCTAAATTTCAAGCCAGCAACCTTACTAAGACAGTCTAAATAGCCCTTCAATGCAGATAATGGCATTAGAATGGCAAAAGACTGTTTAGAATGTGTTTTTATTTCATAAGCGAATATCTTTTTACAAGTGCTAAATTTCAAGCCAGCAACCTTACTAAGACAGTCTAAATAGCCCTTCAATGCAGATAATGGCATTAGAATGGCAAAAGACTGTTTAGAATGTGTTTTTATTTCATAAGCGAATATCTTTTTACAAGTGCTAAATTTCAAGCCAGCAACCTTACTAAGACAGTCTAAATAGCCCTTCAATGCAGATAATGGCATTCGAATGGCAAAAGACTGTTTAGAATGTGTTTTTATTTCATAAGCGAATATCTTTTTACAAGTGCTAAATTTCAAGCCAGCAACCTTACTATAGCCCTACAATGCAGATAATGGCATTAGAATGGCAAAAGACTGTTTAGAATGTGTTTTTATTTCATAAGCGAATATCTTTTTACAAGTGCTAAATTTCAAGCCTGCAACCTTACTATAGCCCTACAATGCAGATAATGGCATTAGAATGGCAAAAGACTGTTTAGAATGTGTTTTTATTTCATAAGCGAATATCTTTTTACAAGTGCTAAATTTCAAGCCAGCAACCTTACTATAGCCCTACAATGCAGATAATGGCATTAGAATGGCAAAACACTGTTTAGAATGTGTTTTTATTTCATAAGCGAATATCTTTTTACAAGTGCTAAATTTCAAGCCTGCAACCTTACTATAGCCCTACAATGCAGATAATGGCATTAGAATGGCAAAAGACTGTTTAGAATGTGTTTTTATTTCATAAGCGAATATCTTTTTACAAGTGCTAAATTTCAAGCCAGCAACCTTACTAAGACAGTCTAAATAGCCCTACAATGCAGATAATGGCATTAGAATGGCAAAACACTGTTTAGAATGTGTTTTTATTTCATAAGCGAATATCTTTTTACAAGTGCTAAATTTCAAGCCAGCAACCTTACTAAGACAGTCTAAATAGCCCTTCAATGCAGATAATGGCATTAGAATGGCAAAACACTGTTTAGAATGTGTTTTTATTTCATAAGCGAATATCTTTTTACAAGTGCTAAATTTCAAGCCAGCAACCTTACCAAGACAGTCTAAATAGCCCTTCAATGCAGATAATGGCATTAGAATGGCAAAAGACTGTTTAGAATGTGTTTTTATTTCATAAGCGAATATCTTTTTACAAGTGCTAAATTTCAAGCCTGCAACCTTACTATAGCCCTACAATGCAGATAATGGCATTAGAATGGCAAAAGACTGTTTAGAATGTGTTTTTATTTCATAAGCGAATATCTTTTTACAAGTGCTAAATTTCAAGCCAGCAACCTTACTAAGACAGTCTAAATAGCCCTACAATGCAGATAATGGCATTAGAATGGCAAAAGACTGTTTAGAATGTGTTTTTATTTCATAAGCGAATATCTTTTTACAAGTGCTAAATTTCAAGCCAGCAACCTTACTAAGACAGTCTAAATAGCCCTTCAATGCAGATAATGGCATTAGAATGGCAAAACACTGTTTAGAATGTGTTTTTATTTCATAAGCGAATATCTTTTTACAAGTGCTAAATTTCAAGCCAGCAACCTTACCAAGACAGTCTAAATAGCCCTTCAATGCAGATAATGGCATTAGAATGGCAAAAGACTGTTTAGAATGTGTTTTTATTTCATAAGCGAATATCTTTTTACAAGTGCTAAATTTCAAGCCAGCAACCTTACTAAGACAGTCTAAATAGCCCTACAATGCAGATAATGGCATTAGAATGGCAAAAGACTGTTTAGAATGTGTTTTTATTTCATAAGCGAATATCTTTTTACAAGTGCTAAATTTCAAGCCTGCAACCTTACTATAGCCCTACAATGCAGATAATGGCATTAGAATGGCAAAAGACTGTTTAGAATGTGTTTTTATTTCATAAGCGAATATCTTTTTACAAGTGCTAAATTTCAAGCCTGCAACCTTACTATAGCCCTACAATGCAGATAATGGCATTAGAATGGCAAAAGACTGTTTAGAATGTGTTTTTATTTCATAAGCGAATATCTTTTTACAAGTGCTAAATTTCAAGCCAGCAACCTTACTAAGACAGTCTAAATAGCCCTTCAATGCAGATAATGGCATTAGAATGGCAAAAGACTGTTTAGAATGTGTTTTTATTTCATAAGCGAATATCTTTTTACAAGTGCTAAATTTCAAGCCTGCAACCTTACTATAGCCCTACAATGCAGATAATGGCATTAGAATGGCAAAAGACTGTTTAGAATGTGTTTTTATTTCATAAGCGAATATCTTTTTACAAGTGCTAAATTTCAAGCCTGCAACCTTACTATAGCCCTACAATGCAGATAATGGCATTAGAATGGCAAAAGACTGTTTAGAATGTGTTTTTATTTCATAAGCGAATATCTTTTTACAAGTGCTAAATTTCAAGCCAGCAACCTTACTAAGACAGTCTAAATAGCCCTTCAATGCAGATAATGGCATTAGAATGGCAAAAGACTGTTTAGAATGTGTTTTTATTTCATAAGCGAATATCTTTTTACAAGTGCTAAATTTCAAGCCTGCAACCTTACTATAGCCCTACAATGCAGATAATGGCATTAGAATGGCAAAAGACTGTTTAGAATGTGTTTTTATTTCATAAGCGAATATCTTTTTACAAGTGCTAAATTTCAAGCCAGCAACCTTACTAAGACAGTCTAAATAGCCCTTCAATGCAGATAATGGCATTAGAATGGCAAAACACTGTTTAGAATGTGTTTTTATTTCATAAGCGAATATCTTTTTACAAGTGCTAAATTTCAAGCCAGCAACCTTACTAAGACAGTCTAAATAGCCCTACAATGCAGATAATGGCATTAGAATGGCAAAAGACTGTTTAGAATGTGTTTTTATTTCATAAGCGAATATCTTTTTACAAGTGCTAAATTTCAAGCCAGCAACCTTACTAAGACAGTCTAAATAGCCCTACAATGCAGATAATGGCATTAGAATGGCAAAAGACTGTTTAGAATGTGTTTTTATTTCATAAGCGAATATCTTTTTACAAGTGCTAAATTTCAAGCCAGCAACCTTACTAAGACAGTCTAAATAGCCCTTCAATGCAGATAATGGCATTAGAATGGCAAAAGACTGTTTAGAATGTGTTTTTATTTCATAAGCGAATATCTTTTTACAAGTGCTAAATTTCAAGCCAGCAACCTTACTAAGACAGTCTAAATAGCCCTTCAATGCAGATAATGGCATTAGAATGGCAAAAGACTGTTTAGAATGTGTTTTTATTTCATAAGCGAATATCTTTTTACAAGTGCTAAATTTCAAGCCAGCAACCTTACTAAGACAGTCTAAATAGCCCTTCAATGC
Organism: Notolepis coatsorum; assembly: GCF_963971535.1. Taxonomy (NCBI): domain Eukaryota; kingdom Metazoa; phylum Chordata; class Actinopteri; order Aulopiformes; family Paralepididae; genus Notolepis; species Notolepis coatsorum. The sequence continues at coordinate 33,884 of NW_028169203.1, read as the reverse complement.
AGATAATGGCATTAGAATGGCAAAAGACTGTTTAGAATGTGTTTTTATTTCATAAGCGAATATCTTTTTACAAGTGCTAAATTTCAAGCCAGCAACCTTATTAAGACAGTCTAAATAGCCCTTCAATGCAGATAATGGCATTAGAATGGCAAAAGACTGTTTAGAATGTGTTTTTATTTCATAAGCGAATATCTTTTTACAAGTGCTAAATTTCAAGCCAGCAACCTTACTAAGACAGTCTAAATAGCCCTTCAATGCAGATAATGGCATTAGAATGGCAAAAGACTGTTTAGAATGTGTTTTTATTTCATAAGCGAATATCTTTTTACAAGTGCTAAATTTCAAGCCAGCAACCTTACTATAGCCCTACAATGCAGATAATGGCATTAGAATGGCAAAAGACTGTTTAGAATGTGTTTTTATTTCATAAGCGAATATCTTTTTACAAGTGCTAAATTTCAAGCCTGCAACCTTACTATAGCCCTACAATGCAGATAATGGCATTAGAATGGCAAAAGACTGTTTAGAATGTGTTTTTATTTCATAAGCGAATATCTTTTTACAAGTGCTAAATTTCAAGCCAGCAACCTTACTATAGCCCTACAATGCAGATAATGGCATTAGAATGGCAAAACACTGTTTAGAATGTGTTTTTATTTCATAAGCGAATATCTTTTTACAAGTGCTAAATTTCAAGCCAGCAACCTTACTAAGACAGTCTAAATAGCCCTACAATGCAGATAATGGCATTAGAATGGCAAAAGACTGTTTAGAATGTGTTTTTATTTCATAAGCGAATATCTTTTTACAAGTGCTAAATTTCAAGCCTGCAACCTTACTATAGCCCTACAATGCAGATAATGGCATTAGAATGGCAAAAGACTGTTTAGAATGTGTTTTTATTTCATAAGCGAATATCTTTTTACAAGTGCTAAATTTCAAGCCAGCAACCTTACTAAGACAGTCTAAATAGCCCTTCAATGCAGATAATGGCATTAGAATGGCAAAAGACTGTTTAGAATGTGTTTTTATTTCATAAGCGAATATCTTTTTACAAGTGCTAAATTTCAAGCCAGCAACCTTACTAAGACAGTCTAAATAGCCCTTCAATGCAGATAATGGCATTAGAATGGCAAAAGACTGTTTAGAATGTGTTTTTATTTCATAAGCGAATATCTTTTTACAAGTGCTAAATTTCAAGCCTGCAACCTTACTATAGCCCTACAATGCAGATAATGGCATTAGAATGGCAAAAGACTGTTTAGAATGTGTTTTTATTTCATAAGCGAATATCTTTTTACAAGTGCTAAATTTCAAGCCAGCAACCTTACTAAGACAGTCTAAATAGCCCTACAATGCAGATAATGGCATTAGAATGGCAAAAGACTGTTTAGAATGTGTTTTTATTTCATAAGCGAATATCTTTTTACAAGTGCTAAATTTCAAGCCAGCAACCTTACTAAGACAGTCTAAATAGCCCTTCAATGCAGATAATGGCATTAGAATGGCAAAAGACTGTTTAGAATGTGTTTTTATTTCATAAGCGAATATCTTTTTACAAGTGCTAAATTTCAAGCCAGCAACCTTACTAAGACAGTCTAAATAGCCCTTCAATGCAGATAATGGCATTAGAATGGCAAAAGACTGTTTAGAATGTGTTTTTATTTCATAAGCGAATATCTTTTTACAAGTGCTAAATTTCAAGCCTGCAATCTTACTATAGCCCTACAATGCAGATAATGGCATTAAAATGGCAAAAGACTGTTTAGAATGTGTTTTTATTTCATAAGCGAATATCTTTTTACAAGTGCTAAATTTCAAGCCAGCAACCTTACTAAGACAGTCTAAATAGCCCTACAATGCAGATAATGGCATTAGAATGGCAAAAGACTGTTTAGAATGTGTTTTTATTTCATAAGCGAATATCTTTTTACAAGTGCTAAATTTCAAGCCTGCAACCTTACTATAGCCCTACAATGCAGATAATGGCATTAGAATGGCAAAACACTGTTTAGAATGTGTTTTTATTTCATAAGCGAATATCTTTTTACAAGTGCTAAATTTCAAGCCAGCAACCTTACTAAGACAGTCTAAATAGCCCTTCAATGCAGATAATGGCATTAGAATGGCAAAAGACTGTTTAGAATGTGTTTTTATTTCATAAGCGAATATCTTTTTACAAGTGCTAAATTTCAAGCCAGCAACCTTACTAAGACAGTCTAAATAGCCCTACAATGCAGATAATGGCATTAGAATGGCAAAAGACTGTTTAGAATGTGTTTTTATTTCATAAGCGAATATCTTTTTACAAGTGCTAAATTTCAAGCCTGCAACCTTACTATAGCCCTACAATGCAGATAATGGCATTAGAATGGCAAAAGACTGTTTAGAATGTGTTTTTATTTCATAAGCGAATATCTTTTTACAAGTGCTAAATTTCAAGCCTGCAACCTTACTATAGCCCTACAATGCAGATAATGGCATTAGAATGGCAAAAGACTGTTTAGAATGTGTTTTTATTTCATAAGCGAATATCTTTTTACAAGTGCTAAATTTCAAGCCAGCAACCTTACTAAGACAGTCTAAATAGCCCTACAATGCAGATAATGGCATTAGAATGGCAAAAGACTGTTTAGAATGTGTTTTTATTTCATAAGCGAATATCTTTTTACAAGTGCTAAATTTCAAGCCTGCAACCTTACTATAGCCCTACAATGCAGATAATGGCATTAGAATGGCAAAAGACTGTTTAGAATGTGTTTTTATTTCATAAGCGAATATCTTTTTACAAGTGCTAAATTTCAAGCCAGCAACCTTACTAAGACAGTCTAAATAGCCCTACAATGCAGATAATGGCATTAGAATGGCAAAAGACTGTTTAGAATGTGTTTTTATTTCATAAGCGAATATCTTTTTACAAGTGCTAAATTTCAAGCCAGCAACCTTACTAAGACAGTCTAAATAGCCCTTCAATGCAGATAATGGCATTAGAATGGCAAAAGACTGTTTAGAATGTGTTTTTATTTCATAAGCGAATATCTTTTTACAAGTGCTAAATTTCAAGCCAGCAACCTTACTAAGACAGTCTAAATAGCCCTTCAATGCAGATAATGGCATTAGAATGGCAAAAGACTGTTTAGAATGTGTTTTTATTTCATAAGCGAATATCTTTTTACAAGTGCTAAATTTCAAGCCAGCAACCTTACTAAGACAGTCTAAATAGCCCTACAATGCAGATAATGGCATTAGAATGGCAAAAGACTGTTTAGAATGTGTTTTTATTTCATAAGCGAATATCTTTTTACAAGTGCTAAATTTCAAGCCAGCAACCTTACTAAGACAGTCTAAATAGCCCTTCAATGCAGATAATGGCATTAGAATGGCAAAAGACTGTTTAGAATGTGTTTTTATTTCATAAGCGAATATCTTTTTACAAGTGCTAAATTTCAAGCCAGCAACCTTACTAAGACAGTCTAAATAGCCCTACAATGCAGATAATGGCATTAGAATGGCAAAAGACTGTTTAGAATGTGTTTTTATTTCATAAGCGAATATCTTTTTACAAGTGCTAAATTTCAAGCCTGCAACCTTACTATAGCCCTACAATGCAGATAATGGCATTAGAATGGCAAAAGACTGTTTAGAATGTGTTTTTATTTCATAAGCGAATATCTTTTTACAAGTGCTAAATTTCAAGCCTGCAACCTTACTATAGCCCTACAATGCAGATAATGGCATTAGAATGGCAAAAGACTGTTTAGAATGTGTTTTTATTTCATAAGCGAATATCTTTTTACAAGTGCTAAATTTCAAGCCAGCAACCTTACTATAGCCCTACAATGCAGATAATGGCATTAGAATGGCAAAAGACTGTTTAGAATGTGTTTTTATTTCATAAGCGAATATCTTTTTACAAGTGCTAAATTTCAAGCCTGCAACCTTACTATAGCCCTACAATGCAGATAATGGCATTAGAATGGCAAAAGACTGTTTAGAATGTGTTTTTATTTCATAAGCGAATATCTTTTTACAAGTGCTAAATTTCAAGCCAGCAACCTTACTATAGCCCTACAATGCAGATAATGGCATTAGAATGGCAAAACACTGTTTAGAATGTGTTTTTATTTCATAAGCGAATATCTTTTTACAAGTGCTAAATTTCAAGCCAGCAACCTTACTAAGACAGTCTAAATAGCCCTACAATGCAGATAATGGCATTAGAATGGCAAAAGACTGTTTAGAATGTGTTTTTATTTCATAAGCGAATATCTTTTTACAAGTGCTAAATTTCAAGCCTGCAACCTTACTATAGCCCTACAATGCAGATAATGGCATTAGAATGGCAAAACACTGTTTAGAATGTGTTTTTATTTCATAAGCGAATATCTTTTTACAAGTGCTAAATTTCAAGCCAGCAACCTTACTAAGACAGTCTAAATAGCCCTACAATGCAGATAATGGCATTAGAATGGCAAAAGACTGTTTAGAATGTGTTTTTATTTCATAAGCGAATATCTTTTTACAAGTGCTAAATTTCAAGCCTGCAACCTTACTATAGCCCTACAATGCAGATAATGGCATTAGAATGGCAAAAGACTGTTTAGAATGTGTTTTTATTTCATAAGCGAATATCTTTTTACAAGTGCTAAATTTCAAGCCAGCAACCTTACTAAGACAGTCTAAATAGCCCTACAATGCAGATAATGGCATTAGAATGGCAAAAGACTGTTTAGAATGTGTTTTTATTTCATAAGCGAATATCTTTTTACAAGTGCTAAATTTCAAGCCAGCAACCTTACTAAGACAGTCTAAATAGCCCTACAATGCAGATAATGGCATTAGAATGGCAAAAGACTGTTTAGAATGTGTTTTTATTTCATAAGCGAATATCTTTTTACAAGTGCTAAATTTCAAGCCTGCAACCTTACTATAGCCCTACAATGCAGATAATGGCATTAGAATGGCAAAACACTGTTTAGAATGTGTTTTTATTTCATAAGCGAATATCTTTTTACAAGTGCTAAATTTCAAGCCAGCAACCTTACTAAGACAGTCTAAATAGCCCTACAATGCAGATAATGGCATTAGAATGGCAAAAGACTGTTTAGAATGTGTTTTTATTTCATAAGCGAATATCTTTTTACAAGTGCTAAATTTCAAGCCTGCAACCTTACTAAGACAGTCTAAATAGCCCTTCAATGCAGATAATGGCATTAGAATGGCAAAAGACTGTTTAGAATGTGTTTTTATTTCATAAGCGAATATCTTTTTACAAGTGCTAAATTTCAAGCCTGCAACCTTACTATAGCCCTACAATGCAGATAATGGCATTAGAATGGCAAAAGACTGTTTAGAATGTGTTTTTATTTCATAAGCGAATATCTTTTTACAAGTGCTAAATTTCAAGCCAGCAACCTTACTAAGACAGTCTAAATAGCCCTACAATGCAGATAATGGCATTAGAATGGCAAAAGACTGTTTAGAATGTGTTTTTATTTCATAAGCGAATATCTTTTTACAAGTGCTAAATTTCAAGCCAGCAACCTTACTAAGACAGTCTAAATAGCCCTACAATGCAGATAATGGCATTAGAATGGCAAAAGACTGTTTAGAATGTGTTTTTATTTCATAAGCGAATATCTTTTTACAAGTGCTAAATTTCAAGCCTGCAACCTTACTATAGCCCTACAATGCAGATAATGGCATTAGAATGGCAAAACACTGTTTAGAATGTGTTTTTATTTCATAAGCGAATATCTTTTTACAAGTGCTAAATTTCAAGCCAGCAACCTTACTAAGACAGTCTAAATAGCCCTTCAATGCAGATAATGGCATTAGAATGGCAAAAGACTGTTTAGAATGTGTTTTTATTTCATAAGCGAATATCTTTTTACAAGTGCTAAATTTCAAGCCAGCAACCTTACTAAGACAGTCTAAATAGCCATACAATGCAGATAATGGCATTAGAATGGCAAAAGACTGTTTAGAATGTGTTTTTATTTCATAAGCGAATATCTTTTTACAAGTGCTAAATTTCAAGCCTGCAACCTTACTATAGCCCTACAATGCAGATAATGGCATTAGAATGGCAAAAAACTGTTTAGAATGTGTTTTTATTTCATAAGCGAATATCTTTTTACAAGTGCTAAATTTCAAGCCAGCAACCTTACTAAGACAGTCTAAATAGCCCTACAATGCAGATAATGGCATTAGAATGGCAAAAGACTGTTTAGAATGTGTTTTTATTTCATAAGCGAATATCTTTTTACAAGTGCTAAATTTCAAGCCTGCAACCTTACTATAGCCCTACAATGCAGATAATGGCATTAGAATGGCAAAACACTGTTTAGAATGTGTTTTTATTTCATAAGCGAATATCTTTTTACAAGTGCTAAATTTCAAGCCAGCAACCTTACTAAGACAGTCTAAATAGCCCTTCAATGCAGATAATGGCATTAGAATGGCAAAAGACTGTTTAGAATGTGTTTTTATTTCATAAGCGAATATCTTTTTACAAGTGCTAAATTTCAAGCCAGCAACCTTACTAAGAGTCTAAATAGCCCTACAATGCAGATAATGGCATTAGAATGGCAAAAGACTGTTTAGAATGTGTTTTTATTTCATAAGCGAATATCTTTTTACAAGTGCTAAATTTCAAGCCTGCAACCTTACTATAGCCCTACAATGCAGATAATGGCATTAGAATGGCAAAAGACTGTTTAGAATGTGTTTTTATTTCATAAGCGAATATCTTTTTACAAGTGCTAAATTTCAAGCCAGCAACCTTACTATAGCCCTACAATGCAGATAATGGCATTAGAATGGCAAAAGACTGTTTAGAATGTGTTTTTATTTCATAAGCGAATATCTTTTTACAAGTGCTAAATTTCAAGCCTGCAACCTTACTATAGCCCTACAATGCAGATAATGGCATTAGAATGGCAAAAGACTGTTTAGAATGTGTTTTTATTTCATAAGCGAATATCTTTTTACAAGTGCTAAATTTCAAGCCTGCAACCTTACTATAGCCCTACAATGCAGATAATGGCATTAGAATGGCAAAACACTGTTTAGAATGTGTTTTTATTTCATAAGCGAATATCTTTTTACAAGTGCTAAATTTCAAGCCAGCAACCTTACTAAGACAGTCTAAATAGCCCTACAATGCAGATAATGGCATTAGAATGGCAAAAGACTGTTTAGAATGTGTTTTTATTTCATAAGCGAATATCTTTTTACAAGTGCTAAATTTCAAGCCAGCAACCTTACTAAGACAGTCTAAATAGCCCTACAATGCAGATAATGGCATTAGAATGGCAAAAGACTGTTTAGAATGTGTTTTTATTTCATAAGCGAATATCTTTTTACAAGTGCTAAATTTCAAGCCTGCAACCTTACTATAGCCCTACAATGCAGATAATGGCATTAGAATGGCAAAACACTGTTTAGAATGTGTTTTTATTTCATAAGCGAATATCTTTTTACAAGTGCTAAATTTCAAGCCAGCAACCTTACTAAGACAGTCTAAATAGCCCTTCAATGCAGATAATGGCATTAGAATGGCAAAAGACTGTTTAGAATGTGTTTTTATTTCATAAGCGAATATCTTTTTACAAGTGCTAAATTTCAAGCCAGCAACCTTACTAAGACAGTCTAAATAGCCCTACAATGCAGATAATGGCATTAGAATGGCAAAAGACTGTTTAGAATGTGTTTTTATTTCATAAGCGAATATCTTTTTACAAGTGCTAAATTTCAAGCCTGCAACCTTACTATAGCCCTACAATGCAGATAATGGCATTAGAATGGCAAAAAACTGTTTAGAATGTGTTTTTATTTCATAAGCGAATATCTTTTTACAAGTGCTAAATTTCAAGCCAGCAACCTTACTAAGACAGTCTAAATAGCCCTACAATGCAGATAATGGCATTAGAATGGCAAAAGACTGTTTAGAATGTGTTTTTATTTCATAAGCGAATATCTTTTTACAAGTGCTAAATTTCAAGCCTGCAACCTTACTATAGCCCTACAATGCAGATAATGGCATTTGAATGGCAAAACACTGTTTAGAATGTGTTTTTATTTCATAAGCGAATATCTTTTTACAAGTGCTAAATTTCAAGCCAGCAACCTTACTAAGACAGTCTAAATAGCCCTACAATGCAGATAATGGCATTAGAATGGCAAAAGACTGTTTAGAATGTGTTTTTATTTCATAAGCGAATATCTTTTTACAAGTGCTAAATTTCAAGCCAGCAACCTTACTAAGACAGTCTAAATAGCCCTTCAATGCAGATAATGGCATTAGAATGGCAAAAGACTGTTTAGAATGTGTTTTTATTTCATAAGCGAATATCTTTTTACAAGTGCTAAATTTCAAGCCAGCAACCTTACTAAGACAGTCTAAATAGCCCTACAATGCAGATAATGGCATTAGAATGGCAAAAGACTGTTTAGAATGTGTTTTTATTTCATAAGCGAATATCTTTTTACAAGTGCTAAATTTCAAGCCTGCAACCTTACTATAGCCCTACAATGCAGATAATGGCATTAGAATGGCAAAAGACTGTTTAGAATGTGTTTTTATTTCATAAGCGAATATCTTTTTACAAGTGCTAAATTTCAAGCCAGCAACCTTACTATAGCCCTACAATGCAGATAATGGCATTAGAATGGCAAAAGACTGTTTAGAATGTGTTTTTATTTCATAAGCGAATATCTTTTTACAAGTGCTAAATTTCAAGCCTGCAACCTTACTATAGCCCTACAATGCAGATAATGGCATTAGAATGGCAAAAGACTGTTTAGAATGTGTTTTTATTTCATAAGCGAATATCTTTTTACAAGTGCTAAATTTCAAGCCAGCAACCTTACTATAGCCCTACAATGCAGATAATGGCATTAGAATGGCAAAACACTGTTTAGAATGTGTTTTTATTTCATAAGCGAATATCTTTTTACAAGTGCTAAATTTCAAGCCAGCAACCTTACTAAGACAGTCTAAATAGCCCTACAATGCAGATAATGGCATTAGAATGGCAAAAGACTGTTTAGAATGTGTTTTTATTTCATAAGCGAATATCTTTTTACAAGTGCTAAATTTCAAGCCTGCAACCTTACTATAGCCCTACAATGCAGATAATGGCATTAGAATGGCAAAACACTGTTTAGAATGTGTTTTTATTTCATAAGCGAATATCTTTTTACAAGTGCTAAATTTCAAGCCAGCAACCTTACTAAGACAGTCTAAATAGCCCTACAATGCAGATAATGGCATTAGAATGGCAAAAGACTGTTTAGAATGTGTTTTTATTTCATAAGCGAATATCTTTTTACAAGTGCTAAATTTCAAGCCTGCAACCTTACTAAGACAGTCTAAATAGCCCTTCAATGCAGATAATGGCATTAGAATGGCAAAAGACTGTTTAGAATGTGTTTTTATTTCATAAGCGAATATCTTTTTACAAGTGCTAAATTTCAAGCCTGCAACCTTACTATAGCCCTACAATGCAGATAATGGCATTAGAATGGCAAAAGACTGTTTAGAATGTGTTTTTATTTCATAAGCGAATATCTTTTTACAAGTGCTAAATTTCAAGCCAGCAACCTTACTAAGACAGTCTAAATAGCCCTACAATGCAGATAATGGCATTAGAATGGCAAAAGACTGTTTAGAATGTGTTTTTATTTCATAAGCGAATATCTTTTTACAAGTGCTAAATTTCAAGCCAGCAACCTTACTAAGACAGTCTAAATAGCCCTTCAATGCAGATAATGGCATTAGAATGGCAAAAGACTGTTTAGAATGTGTTTTTATTTCATAAGCGAATATCTTTTTACAAGTGCTAAATTTCAAGCCAGCAACCTTACTAAGACAGTCTAAATAGCCCTACAATGCAGATAATGGCATTAGAATGGCAAAAGACTGTTTAGAATGTGTTTTTATTTCATAAGCGAATATCTTTTTACAAGTGCTAAATTTCAAGCCTGCAACCTTACTATAGCCCTACAATGCAGATAATGGCATTAGAATGGCAAAAGACTGTTTAGAATGTGTTTTTATTTCATAAGCGAATATCTTTTTACAAGTGCTAAATTTCAAGCCTGCAACCTTACTATAGCCCTACAATGCAGATAATGGCATTAGAATGGCAAAAGACTGTTTAGAATGTGTTTTTATTTCATAAGCGAATATCTTTTTACAAGTGCTAAATTTCAAGCCAGCAACCTTACTATAGCCCTACAATGCAGATAATGGCATTAGAATGGCAAAAGACTGTTTAGAATGTGTTTTTATTTCATAAGCGAATATCTTTTTACAAGTGCTAAATTTCAAGCCTGCAACCTTACTATAGCCATACAATGCAGATAATGGCATTAGAATGGCAAAAGACTGTTTAGAATGTGTTTTTATTTCATAAGCGAATATCTTTTTACAAGTGCTAAATTTCAAGCCTGCAACCTTACTATAGCCCTACAATGCAGATAATGGCATTAGAATGGCAAAACACTGTTTAGAATGTGTTTTTATTTCATAAGCGAATATCTTTTTACAAGTGCTAAATTTCAAGCCAGCAACCTTACTAAGACAGTCTAAATAGCCCTTCAATGCAGATAATGGCATTAGAATGGCAAAAGACTGTTTAGAATGTGTTTTTATTTCATAAGCGAATATCTTTTTACAAGTGCTAAATTTCAAGCCAGCAACCTTACTAAGACAGTCTAAATAGCCCTACAATGCAGATAATGGCATTAGAATGGCAAAAGACTGTTTAGAATGTGTTTTTATTTCATAAGCGAATATCTTTTTACAAGTGCTAAATTTCAAGCCTGCAACCTTACTATAGCCCTACAATGCAGATAATGGCATTAGAATGGCAAAAGACTGTTTAGAATGTGTTTTTATTTCATAAGCGAATATCTTTTTACAAGTGCTAAATTTCAAGCCAGCAACCTTACTATAGCCCTACAATGCAGATAATGGCATTAGAATGGCAAAAGACTGTTTAGAATGTGTTTTTATTTCATAAGCGAATATCTTTTTACAAGTGCTAAATTTCAAGCCTGCAACCTTACTATAGCCCTACAATGCAGATAATGGCATTAGAATGGCAAAAGACTGTTTAGAATGTGTTTTTATTTCATAAGCGAATATCTTTTTACAAGTGCTAAATTTCAAGCCAGCAACCTTACTATAGCCCTACAATGCAGATAATGGCATTAGAATGGCAAAACACTGTTTAGAATGTGTTTTTATTTCATAAGCGAATATCTTTTTACAAGTGCTAAATTTCAAGCCAGCAACCTTACTAAGACAGTCTAAATAGCCCTACAATGCAGATAATGGCATTAGAATGGCAAAAGACTGTTTAGAATGTGTTTTTATTTCATAAGCGAATATCTTTTTACAAGTGCTAAATTTCAAGCCTGCAACCTTACTATAGCCCTACAATGCAGATAATGGCATTAGAATGGCAAAACACTGTTTAGAATGTGTTTTTATTTCATAAGCGAATATCTTTTTACAAGTGCTAAATTTCAAGCCAGCAACCTTACTAAGACAGTCTAAATAGCCCTTCAATGCAGATAATGGCATTAGAATGGCAAAAGACTGTTTAGAATGTGTTTTTATTTCATAAGCGAATATCTTTTTACAAGTGCTAAATTTCAAGCCAGCAACCTTACTAAGAGTCTAAATAGCCCTACAATGCAGATAATGGCATTAGAATGGCAAAAGACTGTTTAGAATGTGTTTTTATTTCATAAGCGAATATCTTTTTACAAGTGCTAAATTTCAAGCCTGCAACCTTACTATAGCCCTACAATGCAGATAATGGCATTAGAATGGCAAAAGACTGTTTAGAATGTGTTTTTATTTCATAAGCGAATATCTTTTTACAAGTGCTAAATTTCAAGCCAGCAACCTTACTATAGCCCTACAATGCAGATAATGGCATTAGAATGGCAAAAGACTGTTTAGAATGTGTTTTTATTTCATAAGCGAATATCTTTTTACAAGTGCTAAATTTCAAGCCTGCAACCTTACTATAGCCCTACAATGCAGATAATGGCATTAGAATGGCAAAAGACTGTTTAGAATGTGTTTTTATTTCATAAGCGAATATCTTTTTACAAGTGCTAAATTTCAAGCCAGCAACCTTACTAAGACAGTCTAAATAGCCCTACAATGCAGATAATGGCATTAGAATGGCAAAAGACTGTTTAGAATGTGTTTTTATTTCATAAGCGAATATCTTTTTACAAGTGCTAAATTTCAAGCCTGCAACCTTACTATAGCCCTACAATGCAGATAATGGCATTAGAATGGCAAAACACTGTTTAGAATGTGTTTTTATTTCATAAGCGAATATCTTTTTACAAGTGCTAAATTTCAAGCCAGCAACCTTACTAAGACAGTCTAAATAGCCCTACAATGCAGATAATGGCATTAGAATGGCAAAAGACTGTTTAGAATGTGTTTTTATTTCATAAGCGAATATCTTTTTACAAGTGCTAAATTTCAAGCCAGCAACCTTACTAAGACAGTCTAAATAGCCCTACAATGCAGATAATGGCATTAGAATGGCAAAAGACTGTTTAGAATGTGTTTTTATTTCATAAGCGAATATCTTTTTACAAGTGCTAAATTTCAAGCCTGCAACCTTACTATAGCCCTACAATGCAGATAATGGCATTAGAATGGCAAAACACTGTTTAGAATGTGTTTTTATTTCATAAGCGAATATCTTTTTACAAGTGCTAAATTTCAAGCCAGCAACCTTACTAAGACAGTCTAAATAGCCCTTCAATGCAGATAATGGCATTAGAATGGCAAAAGACTGTTTAGAATGTGTTTTTATTTCATAAGCGAATATCTTTTTACAAGTGCTAAATTTCAAGCCAGCAACCTTACTAAGACAGTCTAAATAGCCCTACAATGCAGATAATGGCATTAGAATGGCAAAAGACTGTTTAGAATGTGTTTTTATTTCATAAGCGAATATCTTTTTACAAGTGCTAAATTTCAAGCCTGCAACCTTACTATAGCCCTACAATGCAGATAATGGCATTAGAATGGCAAAAAACTGTTTAGAATGTGTTTTTATTTCATAAGCGAATATCTTTTTACAAGTGCTAAATTTCAAGCCAGCAACCTTACTAAGACAGTCTAAATAGCCCTACAATGCAGATAATGGCATTAGAATGGCAAAAGACTGTTTAGAATGTGTTTTTATTTCATAAGCGAATATCTTTTTACAAGTGCTAAATTTCAAGCCTGCAACCTTACTATAGCCCTACAATGCAGATAATGGCATTTGAATGGCAAAACACTGTTTAGAATGTGTTTTTATTTCATAAGCGAATATCTTTTTACAAGTGCTAAATTTCAAGCCAGCAACCTTACTAAGACAGTCTAAATAGCCCTACAATGCAGATAATGGCATTAGAATGGCAAAAGACTGTTTAGAATGTGTTTTTATTTCATAAGCGAATATCTTTTTACAAGTGCTAAATTTCAAGCCTGCAACCTTACTATAGCCCTACAATGCAGATAATGGCATTAGAATGGCAAAACACTGTTTAGAATGTGTTTTTATTTCATAAGCGAATATCTTTTTACAAGTGCTAAATTTCAAGCCAGCAACCTTACTAAGACAGTCTAAATAGCCCTTCAATGCAGATAATGGCATTAGAATGGCAAAAGACTGTTTAGAATGTGTTTTTATTTCATAAGCGAATATCTTTTTACAAGTGCTAAATTTCAAGCCAGCAACCTTACTAAGACAGTCTAAATAGCCCTACAATGCAGATAATGGCATTAGAATGGCAAAAGACTGTTTAGAATGTGTTTTTATTTCATAAGCGAATATCTTTTTACAAGTGCTAAATTTCAAGCCTGCAACCTTACTATAGCCCTACAATGCAGATAATGGCATTAGAATGGCAAAAGACTGTTTAGAATGTGTTTTTATTTCATAAGCGAATATCTTTTTACAAGTGCTAAATTTCAAGCCAGCAACCTTACTATAGCCCTACAATGCAGATAATGGCATTAGAATGGCAAAAGACTGTTTAGAATGTGTTTTTATTTCATAAGCGAATATCTTTTTACAAGTGCTAAATTTCAAGCCTGCAACCTTACTATAGCCCTACAATGCAGATAATGGCATTAGAATGGCAAAAGACTGTTTAGAATGTGTTTTTATTTCATAAGCGAATATCTTTTTACAAGTGCTAAATTTCAAGCCAGCAACCTTACTATAGCCCTACAATGCAGATAATGGCATTAGAATGGCAAAACACTGTTTAGAATGTGTTTTTATTTCATAAGCGAATATCTTTTTACAAGTGCTAAATTTCAAGCCAGCAACCTTACTAAGACAGTCTAAATAGCCCTACAATGCAGATAATGGCATTAGAATGGCAAAAGACTGTTTAGAATGTGTTTTTATTTCATAAGCGAATATCTTTTTACAAGTGCTAAATTTCAAGCCTGCAACCTTACTATAGCCCTACAATGCAGATAATGGCATTAGAATGGCAAAACACTGTTTAGAATGTGTTTTTATTTCATAAGCGAATATCTTTTTACAAGTGCTAAATTTCAAGCCAGCAACCTTACTAAGACAGTCTAAATAGCCCTACAATGCAGATAATGGCATTAGAATGGCAAAAGACTGTTTAGAATGTGTTTTTATTTCATAAGCGAATATCTTTTTACAAGTGCTAAATTTCAAGCCTGCAACCTTACTAAGACAATCTAAATAGCCCTTCAATGCAGATAATGGCATTAGAATGGCAAAAGACTGTTTAGAATGTGTTTTTATTTCATAAGCGAATATCTTTTTACAAGTGCTAAATTTCAAGCCAGCAACCTTACTAAGACAGTCTAAATAGCCCTTCAATGCAGATAATGGCATTAGAATGGCAAAAGACTGTTTAGAATGTGTTTTTATTTCATAAGCGAATATCTTTTTACAAGTGCTAAATTTCAAGCCAGCAACCTTACTAAGACAGTCTAAATAGCCCTACAATGCAGATAATGGCATTAGAATGGCAAAAGACTGTTTAGAATGTGTTTTTATTTCATAAGCGAATATCTTTTTACAAGTGCTAAATTTCAAGCCTGCAACCTTACTATAGCCCTACAATGCAGATAATGGCATTAGAATGGCAAAAGACTGTTTAGAATGTGTTTTTATTTCATAAGCGAATATCTTTTTACAAGTGCTAAATTTCAAGCCTGCAACCTTACTATAGCCCTACAATGCAGATAATGGCATTAGAATGGCAAAAGACTGTTTAGAATGTGTTTTTATTTCATAAGCGAATATCTTTTTACAAGTGCTAAATTTCAAGCCAGCAACCTTACTATAGCCCTACAATGCAGATAATGGCATTAGAATGGCAAAAGACTGTTTAGAATGTGTTTTTATTTCATAAGCGAATATCTTTTTACAAGTGCTAAATTTCAAGCCTGCAACCTTACTATAGCCCTACAATGCAGATAATGGCATTAGAATGGCAAAAGACTGTTTAGAATGTGTTTTTATTTCATAAGCGAATATCTTTTTACAAGTGCTAAATTTCAAGCCTGCAACCTTACTATAGCCCTACAATGCAGATAATGGCATTAGAATGGCAAAACACTGTTTAGAATGTGTTTTTATTTCATAAGCGAATATCTTTTTACAAGTGCTAAATTTCAAGCCAGCAACCTTACTAAGACAGTCTAAATAGCCCTTCAATGCAGATAATGGCATTAGAATGGCAAAAGACTGTTTAGAATGTGTTTTTATTTCATAAGCGAATATCTTTTTACAAGTGCTAAATTTCAAGCCAGCAACCTTACTAAGACAGTCTAAATAGCCCTACAATGCAGATAATGGCATTAGAATGGCAAAAGACTGTTTAGAATGTGTTTTTATTTCATAAGCGAATATCTTTTTACAAGTGCTAAATTTCAAGCCTGCAACCTTACTATAGCCCTACAATGCAGATAATGGCATTAGAATGGCAAAAGACTGTTTAGAATGTGTTTTTATTTCATAAGCGAATATCTTTTTACAAGTGCTAAATTTCAAGCCTGCAACCTTACTATAGCCCTACAATGCAGATAATGGCATTAGAATGGCAAAAGACTGTTTAGAATGTGTTTTTATTTCATAAGCGAATATCTTTTTACAAGTGCTAAATTTCAAGCCTGCAACCTTACTATAGCCCTACAATGCAGATAATGGCATTAGAATGGCAAAACACTGTTTAGAATGTGTTTTTATTTCATAAGCGAATATCTTTTTACAAGTGCTAAATTTCAAGCCAGCAACCTTACTAAGACAGTCTAAATAGCCCTACAATGCAGATAATGGCATTAGAATGGCAAAAGACTGTTTAGAATGTGTTTTTATTTCATAAGCGAATATCTTTTTACAAGTGCTAAATTTCAAGCCTGCAACCTTACTAAGACAGTCTAAATAGCCCTTCAATGCAGATAATGGCATTAGAATGGCAAAAGACTGTTTAGAATGTGTTTTTATTTCATAAGCGAATATCTTTTTACAAGTGCTAAATTTCAAGCCTGCAACCTTACTATAGCCCTACAATGCAGATAATGGCATTAGAATGGCAAAAGACTGTTTAGAATGTGTTTTTATTTCATAAGCGAATATCTTTTTACAAGTGCTAAATTTCAAGCCAGCAACCTTACTAAGACAGTCTAAATAGCCCTACAATGCAGATAATGGCATTAGAATGGCAAAAGACTGTTTAGAATGTGTTTTTATTTCATAAGCGAATATCTTTTTACAAGTGCTAAATTTCAAGCCAGCAACCGTACTAAGACAGTCTAAATAGCCCTACAATGCAGATAATGGCATTAGAATGGCAAAACACTGTTTAGAATGTGTTTTTATTTCATAAGCGAATATCTTTTTACAAGTGCTAAATTTCAAGCCAGCAACCTTACTAAGACAGTCTAAATAGCCCTACAATGCAGATAATGGCATTAGAATGGCAAAAGACTGTTTAGAATGTGTTTTTATTTCATAAGCGAATATCTTTTTACAAGTGCTAAATTTCAAGCCAGCAACCTTACTATAGCCCTACAATGCAGATAATGGCATTAGAATGGCAAAACACTGTTTAGAATGTGTTTTTATTTCATAAGCGAATATCTTTTTACAAGTGCTAAATTTCAAGCAAGCAACCTTACTAAGACAGTCTAAATAGCCCTACAATGCAGATAATGGCATTAGAATGGCAAAAGACTGTTTAGAATGTGTTTTTATTTCATAAGCGAATATCTTTTTACAAGTGCTAAATTTCAAGCCTGCAACCTTACTATAGCCCTACAATGCAGATAATGGCATTAGAATGGCAAAACACTGTTTAGAATGTGTTTTTATTTCATAAGCGAATATCTTTTTACAAGTGCTAAATTTCAAGCCAGCAACCTTACTAAGACAGTCTAAATAGCCCTACAATGCAGATAATGGCATTAGAATGGCAAAAGACTGTTTAGAATGTGTTTTTATTTCATAAGCGAATATCTTTTTACAAGTGCTAAATTTCAAGCCTGCAACCTTACTAAGACAGTCTAAATAGCCCTTCAATGCAGATAATGGCATTAGAATGGCAAAAGACTGTTTAGAATGTGTTTTTATTTCATAAGCGAATATCTTTTTACAAGTGCTAAATTTCAAGCCAGCAACCTTACTAAGACAGTCTAAATAGCCCTTCAATGCAGATAATGGCATTAGAATGGCAAAAGACTGTTTAGAATGTGTTTTTATTTCATAAGCGAATATCTTTTTACAAGTGCTAAATTTCAAGCCAGCAACCTTACTAAGACAGTCTAAATAGCCCTACAATGCAGATAATGGCATTAGAATGGCAAAAGACTGTTTAGAATGTGTTTTTATTTCATAAGCGAATATCTTTTTACAAGTGCTAAATTTCAAGCCTGCAACCTTACTATAGCCCTACAATGCAGATAATGGCATTAGAATGGCAAAAGACTGTTTAGAATGTGTTTTTATTTCATAAGCGAATATCTTTTTACAAGTGCTAAATTTCAAGCCTGCAACCTTACTATAGCCCTACAATGCAGATAATGGCATTAGAATGGCAAAAGACTGTTTAGAATGTGTTTTTATTTCATAAGCGAATATCTTTTTACAAGTGCTAAATTTCAAGCCAGCAACCTTACTATAGCCCTACAATGCAGATAATGGCATTAGAATGGCAAAAGACTGTTTAGAATGTGTTTTTATTTCATAAGCGAATATCTTTTTACAAGTGCTAAATTTCAAGCCTGCAACCTTACTATAGCCCTACAATGCAGATAATGGCATTAGAATGGCAAAAGACTGTTTAGAATGTGTTTTTATTTCATAAGCGAATATCTTTTTACAAGTGCTAAATTTCAAGCCTGCAACCTTACTATAGCCCTACAATGCAGATAATGGCATTAGAATGGCAAAACACTGTTTAGAATGTGTTTTTATTTCATAAGCGAATATCTTTTTACAAGTGCTAAATTTCAAGCCAGCAACCTTACTAAGACAGTCTAAATAGCCCTTCAATGCAGATAATGGCATTAGAATGGCAAAAGACTGTTTAGAATGTGTTTTTATTTCATAAGCGAATATCTTTTTACAAGTGCTAAATTTCAAGCCAGCAACCTTACTAAGACAGTCTAAATAGCCCTACAATGCAGATAATGGCATTAGAATGGCAAAAGACTGTTTAGAATGTGTTTTTATTTCATAAGCGAATATCTTTTTACAAGTGCTAAATTTCAAGCCAGCAACCTTACTAAGACAGTCTAAATAGCCCTTCAATGCAGATAATGGCATTAGAATGGCAAAAGACTGTTTAGAATGTGTTTTTATTTCATAAGCGAATATCTTTTTACAAGTGCTAAATTTCAAGCCTGCAACCTTACTATAGCCCTACAATGCAGATAATGGCATTAGAATGGCAAAAGACTGTTTAGAATGTGTTTTTATTTCATAAGCGAATATCTTTTTACAAGTGCTAAATTTCAAGCCTGCAACCTTACTATAGCCCTACAATGCAGATAATGGCATTAGAATGGCAAAACACTGTTTAGAATGTGTTTTTATTTCATAAGCGAATATCTTTTTACAAGTGCTAAATTTCAAGCCAGCAACCTTACTAAGACAGTCTAAATAGCCCTACAATGCAGATAATGGCATTAGAATGGCAAAAGACTGTTTAGAATGTGTTTTTATTTCATAAGCGAATATCTTTTTACAAGTGCTAAATTTCAAGCCTGCAACCTTACTAAGACAGTCTAAATAGCCCTTCAATGCAGATAATGGCATTAGAATGGCAAAAGACTGTTTAGAATGTGTTTTTATTTCATAAGCGAATATCTTTTTACAAGTGCTAAATTTCAAGCCTGCAACCTTACTATAGCCCTACAATGCAGATAATGGCATTAGAATGGCAAAAGACTGTTTAGAATGTGTTTTTATTTCATAAGCGAATATCTTTTTACAAGTGCTAAATTTCAAGCCAGCAACCTTACTAAGACAGTCTAAATAGCCCTACAATGCAGATAATGGCATTAGAATGGCAAAAGACTGTTTAGAATGTGTTTTTATTTCATAAGCGAATATCTTTTTACAAGTGCTAAATTTCAAGCCAGCAACCGTACTAAGACAGTCTAAATAGCCCTACAATGCAGATAATGGCATTAGAATGGCAAAACACTGTTTAGAATGTGTTTTTATTTCATAAGCGAATATCTTTTTACAAGTGCTAAATTTCAAGCCAGCAACCTTACTAAGACAGTCTAAATAGCCCTACAATGCAGATAATGGCATTAGAATGGCAAAAGACTGTTTAGAATGTGTTTTTATTTCATAAGCGAATATCTTTTTACAAGTGCTAAATTTCAAGCCTGCAACCTTACTAAGACAGTCTAAATAGCCCTTCAATGCAGATAATGGCATTAGAATGGCAAAAGACTGTTTAGAATGTGTTTTTATTTCATAAGCGAATATCTTTTTACAAGTGCTAAATTTCAAGCCTGCAACCTTACTATAGCCCTACAATGCAGATAATGGCATTAGAATGGCAAAAGACTGTTTAGAATGTGTTTTTATTTCATAAGCGAATATCTTTTTACAAGTGCTAAATTTCAAGCCAGCAACCTTACTAAGACAGTCTAAATAGCCCTACAATGCAGATAATGGCATTAGAATGGCAAAAGACTGTTTAGAATGTGTTTTTATTTCATAAGCGAATATCTTTTTACAAGTGCTAAATTTCAAGCCAGCAACCTTACTAAGACAGTCTAAATAGCCCTACAATGCAGATAATGGCATTAGAATGGCAAAAGACTGTTTAGAATGTGTTTTTATTTCATAAGCGAATATCTTTTTACAAGTGCTAAATTTCAAGCCAGCAACCTTACTATAGCCCTACAATGCAGATAATGGCATTAGAATGGCAAAAGACTGTTTAGAATGTGTTTTTATTTCATAAGCGAATATCTTTTTACAAGTGCTAAATTTCAAGCCTGCAACCTTACTATAGCCCTACAATGCAGATAATGGCATTAGAATGGCAAAAGACTGTTTAGAATGTGTTTTTATTTCATAAGCGAATATCTTTTTACAAGTGCTAAATTTCAAGCCAGCAACCTTACTATAGCCCTACAATGCAGATAATGGCATTAGAATGGCAAAACACTGTTTAGAATGTGTTTTTATTTCATAAGCGAATATCTTTTTACAAGTGCTAAATTTCAAGCCAGCAACCTTACTAAGACAGTCTAAATAGCCCTACAATGCAGATAATGGCATTAGAATGGCAAAAGACTGTTTAGAATGTGTTTTTATTTCATAAGCGAATATCTTTTTACAAGTGCTAAATTTCAAGCCTGCAACCTTACTATAGCCCTACAATGCAGATAATGGCATTAGAATGGCAAAACACTGTTTAGAATGTGTTTTTATTTCATAAGCGAATATCTTTTTACAAGTGCTAAATTTCAAGCCAGCAACCTTACTAAGACAGTCTAAATAGCCCTACAATGCAGATAATGGCATTAGAATGGCAAAAGACTGTTTAGAATGTGTTTTTATTTCATAAGCGAATATCTTTTTACAAGTGCTAAATTTCAAGCCTGCAACCTTACTAAGACAGTCTAAATAGCCCTTCAATGCAGATAATGGCATTAGAATGGCAAAAGACTGTTTAGAATGTGTTTTTATTTCATAAGCGAATATCTTTTTACAAGTGCTAAATTTCAAGCCTGCAACCTTACTATAGCCCTACAATGCAGATAATGGCATTAGAATGGCAAAAGACTGTTTAGAATGTGTTTTTATTTCATAAGCGAATATCTTTTTACAAGTGCTAAATTTCAAGCCAGCAACCTTACTAAGACAGTCTAAATAGCCCTACAATGCAGATAATGGCATTAGAATGGCAAAAGACTGTTTAGAATGTGTTTTTATTTCATAAGCGAATATCTTTTTACAAGTGCTAAATTTCAAGCCAGCAACCTTACTAAGACAGTCTAAATAGCCCTACAATGCAGATAATGGCATTAGAATGGCAAAAGACTGTTTAGAATGTGTTTTTATTTCATAAGCGAATATCTTTTTACAAGTGCTAAATTTCAAGCCAGCAACCTTACTAAGACAGTCTAAATAGCCCTTCAATGCAGATAATGGCATTAGAATGGCAAAAGACTGTTTAGAATGTGTTTTTATTTCATAAGCGAATATCTTTTTACAAGTGCTAAATTTCAAGCCTGCAACCTTACTATAGCCCTACAATGCAGATAATGGCATTAGAATGGCAAAAGACTGTTTAGAATGTGTTTTTATTTCATAAGCGAATATCTTTTTACAAGTGCTAAATTTCAAGCCAGCAACCTTACTAAGACAGTCTAAATAGCCCTACAATGCAGATAATGGCATTAGAATGGCAAAAGACTGTTTAGAATGTGTTTTTATTTCATAAGCGAATATCTTTTTACAAGTGCTAAATTTCAAGCCAGCAACCTTACTAAGACAGTCTAAATAGCCCTTCAATGCAGATAATGGCATTAGAATGGCAAAAGACTGTTTAGAATGTGTTTTTGTTTCATAAGCGAATATCTTTTTACAAGTGCTAAATTTCAAGCCAGCAACCTTACTAAGACAGTCTAAATAGCCCTACAATGCAGATAATGGCATTAGAATGGCAAAAGACTGTTTAGAATGTGTTTTTATTTCATAAGCGAATATCTTTTTACAAGTGCTAAATTTCAAGCCTGCAACCTTACTATAGCCCTACAATGCAGATAATGGCATTAGAATGGCAAAAGACTGTTTAGAATGTGTTTTTATTTCATAAGCGAATATCTTTTTACAAGTGCTAAATTTCAAGCCAGCAACCTTACTATAGCCCTACAATGCAGATAATGGCATTAGAATGGCAAAAGACTGTTTAGAATGTGTTTTTATTTCATAAGCGAATATCTTTTTACAAGTGCTAAATTTCAAGCCTGCAACCTTACTATAGCCCTACAATGCAGATAATGGCATTAGAATGGCAAAAGACTGTTTAGAATGTGTTTTTATTTCATAAGCGAATATCTTTTTACAAGTGCTAAATTTCAAGCCAGCAACCTTACTAAGACAGTCTAAATAGCCCTACAATGCAGATAATGGCATTAGAATGGCAAAAGACTGTTTAGAATGTGTTTTTATTTCATAAGCGAATATCTTTTTACAAGTGCTAAATTTCAAGCCAGCAACCTTACTAAGACAGTCTAAATAGCCCTTCAATGCAGATAATGGCATTAGAATGGCAAAAGACTGTTTAGAATGTGTTTTTATTTCATAAGCGAATATCTTTTTACAAGTGCTAAATTTCAAGCCAGCAACCTTACTAAGACAGTCTAAATAGCCCTTCAATGCAGATAATGGCATTAGAATGGCAAAAGACTGTTTAGGATGTGTTTTTATTTCATAAGCGAATATCTTTTTACAAGTGCTAAATTTCAAGCCAGCAACCTTACTAAGACAGTCTAAATAGCCCTACAATGCAGATAATGGCATTAGAATGGCAAAAGACTGTTTAGAATGTGTTTTTATTTCATAAGCGAATATCTTTTTACAAGTGCTAAATTTCAAGCCAGCAACCTTACTAAGACAGTCTAAATAGCCCTTCAATGCAGATAATGGCATTAGAATGGCAAAAGACTGTTTAGAATGTGTTTTTATTTCATAAGCGAATATCTTTTTACAAGTGCTAAATTTCAAGCCAGCAACCTTACTAAGACAGTCTAAATAGCCCTACCAATGCAGATAATGGCATTAGAATGGCAAAAGACTGTTTAGAATGTGTTTTTATTTCATAAGCGAATATCTTTTTACAAGTGCTAAATTTCAAGCCTGCAACCTTACTATAGCCCTACAATGCAGATAATGGCATTAGAATGGCAAAAGACTGTTTAGAATGTGTTTTTATTTCATAAGCGAATATCTTTTTACAAGTGCTAAATTTCAAGCCTGCAACCTTACTATAGCCCTACAATGCAGATAATGGCATTAGAATGGCAAAAGACTGTTTAGAATGTGTTTTTATTTCATAAGCGAATATCTTTTTACAAGTGCTAAATTTCAAGCCAGCAACCTTACTAAGACAGTCTAAATAGCCCTACAATGCAGATAATGGCATTAGAATGGCAAAAGACTGTTTAGAATGTGTTTTTATTTCATAAGCGAATATCTTTTTACAAGTGCTAAATTTCAAGCCAGCAACCTTACTAAGACAGTCTAAATAGCCCTTCAATGCAGATAATGGCATTAGAATGGCAAAAGACTGTTTAGAATGTGTTTTTATTTCATAAGCGAATATCTTTTTACAAGTGCTAAATTTCAAGCCTGCAACCTTACTATAGCCCTACAATGCAGATAATGGCATTAGAATGGCAAAAGACTGTTTAGAATGTGTTTTTATTTCATAAGCGAATATCTTTTTACAAGTGCTAAATTTCAAGCCTGCAACCTTACTATAGCCCTACAATGCAGATAATGGCATTAGAATGGCAAAACACTGTTTAGAATGTGTTTTTATTTCATAAGCGAATATCTTTTTACAAGTGCTAAATTTCAAGCCAGCAACCTTACTAAGACAGTCTAAATAGCCCTACAATGCAGATAATGGCATTAGAATGGCAAAAGACTGTTTAGAATGTGTTTTTATTTCATAAGCGAATATCTTTTTACAAGTGCTAAATTTCAAGCCTGCAACCTTACTAAGACAGTCTAAATAGCCCTTCAATGCAGATAATGGCATTAGAATGGCAAAAGACTGTTTAGAATGTGTTTTTATTTCATAAGCGAATATCTTTTTACAAGTGCTAAATTTCAAGCCTGCAACCTTACTATAGCCCTACAATGCAGATAATGGCATTAGAATGGCAAAAGACTGTTTAGAATGTGTTTTTATTTCATAAGCGAATATCTTTTTACAAGTGCTAAATTTCAAGCCAGCAACCTTACTAAGACAGTCTAAATAGCCCTACAATGCAGATAATGGCATTAGAATGGCAAAAGACTGTTTAGAATGTGTTTTTATTTCATAAGCGAATATCTTTTTACAAGTGCTAAATTTCAAGCCAGCAACCGTACTAAGACAGTCTAAATAGCCCTACAATGCAGATAATGGCATTAGAATGGCAAAACACTGTTTAGAATGTGTTTTTATTTCATAAGCGAATATCTTTTTACAAGTGCTAAATTTCAAGCCAGCAACCTTACTAAGACAGTCTAAATAGCCCTACAATGCAGATAATGGCATTAGAATGGCAAAAGACTGTTTAGAATGTGTTTTTATTTCATAAGCGAATATCTTTTTACAAGTGCTAAATTTCAAGCCTGCAACCTTACTAAGACAGTCTAAATAGCCCTTCAATGCAGATAATGGCATTAGAATGGCAAAAGACTGTTTAGAATGTGTTTTTATTTCATAAGCGAATATCTTTTTACAAGTGCTAAATTTCAAGCCTGCAACCTTACTATAGCCCTACAATGCAGATAATGGCATTAGAATGGCAAAAGACTGTTTAGAATGTGTTTTTATTTCATAAGCGAATATCTTTTTACAAGTGCTAAATTTCAAGCCAGCAACCTTACTAAGACAGTCTAAATAGCCCTACAATGCAGATAATGGCATTAGAATGGCAAAA
Source organism: Notolepis coatsorum (assembly GCF_963971535.1). Lineage (NCBI taxonomy): Eukaryota > Metazoa > Chordata > Actinopteri > Aulopiformes > Paralepididae > Notolepis > Notolepis coatsorum. Next base: position 8,662 of record NW_028169203.1, on the reverse strand, counting down.
GACTGTTTAGAATGTGTTTTTATTTCATAAGCGAATATCTTTTTACAAGTGCTAAATTTCAAGCCAGCAACCTTACTAAGACAGTCTAAATAGCCCTACAATGCAGATAATGGCATTAGAATGGCAAAAGACTGTTTAGAATGTGTTTTTATTTCATAAGCGAATATCTTTTTACAAGTGCTAAATTTCAAGCCAGCAACCTTACTATAGCCCTACAATGCAGATAATGGCATTAGAATGGCAAAAGACTGTTTAGAATGTGTTTTTATTTCATAAGCGAATATCTTTTTACAAGTGCTAAATTTCAAGCCTGCAACCTTACTATAGCCCTACAATGCAGATAATGGCATTAGAATGGCAAAAGACTGTTTAGAATGTGTTTTTATTTCATAAGCGAATATCTTTTTACAAGTGCTAAATTTCAAGCCAGCAACCTTACTATAGCCCTACAATGCAGATAATGGCATTAGAATGGCAAAACACTGTTTAGAATGTGTTTTTATTTCATAAGCGAATATCTTTTTACAAGTGCTAAATTTCAAGCCAGCAACCTTACTAAGACAGTCTAAATAGCCCTACAATGCAGATAATGGCATTAGAATGGCAAAAGACTGTTTAGAATGTGTTTTTATTTCATAAGCGAATATCTTTTTACAAGTGCTAAATTTCAAGCCTGCAACCTTACTATAGCCCTACAATGCAGATAATGGCATTAGAATGGCAAAACACTGTTTAGAATGTGTTTTTATTTCATAAGCGAATATCTTTTTACAAGTGCTAAATTTCAAGCCAGCAACCTTACTAAGACAGTCTAAATAGCCCTACAATGCAGATAATGGCATTAGAATGGCAAAAGACTGTTTAGAATGTGTTTTTATTTCATAAGCGAATATCTTTTTACAAGTGCTAAATTTCAAGCCTGCAACCTTACTAAGACAGTCTAAATAGCCCTTCAATGCAGATAATGGCATTAGAATGGCAAAAGACTGTTTAGAATGTGTTTTTATTTCATAAGCGAATATCTTTTTACAAGTGCTAAATTTCAAGCCTGCAACCTTACTATAGCCCTACAATGCAGATAATGGCATTAGAATGGCAAAAGACTGTTTAGAATGTGTTTTTATTTCATAAGCGAATATCTTTTTACAAGTGCTAAATTTCAAGCCAGCAACCTTACTAAGACAGTCTAAATAGCCCTACAATGCAGATAATGGCATTAGAATGGCAAAAGACTGTTTAGAATGTGTTTTTATTTCATAAGCGAATATCTTTTTACAAGTGCTAAATTTCAAGCCAGCAACCTTACTAAGACAGTCTAAATAGCCCTACAATGCAGATAATGGCATTAGAATGGCAAAAGACTGTTTAGAATGTGTTTTTATTTCATAAGCGAATATCTTTTTACAAGTGCTAAATTTCAAGCCAGCAACCTTACTAAGACAGTCTAAATAGCCCTTCAATGCAGATAATGGCATTAGAATGGCAAAAGACTGTTTAGAATGTGTTTTTATTTCATAAGCGAATATCTTTTTACAAGTGCTAAATTTCAAGCCTGCAACCTTACTATAGCCCTACAATGCAGATAATGGCATTAGAATGGCAAAAGACTGTTTAGAATGTGTTTTTATTTCATAAGCGAATATCTTTTTACAAGTGCTAAATTTCAAGCCAGCAACCTTACTAAGACAGTCTAAATAGCCCTACAATGCAGATAATGGCATTAGAATGGCAAAAGACTGTTTAGAATGTGTTTTTATTTCATAAGCGAATATCTTTTTACAAGTGCTAAATTTCAAGCCAGCAACCTTACTAAGACAGTCTAAATAGCCCTTCAATGCAGATAATGGCATTAGAATGGCAAAAGACTGTTTAGAATGTGTTTTTGTTTCATAAGCGAATATCTTTTTACAAGTGCTAAATTTCAAGCCAGCAACCTTACTAAGACAGTCTAAATAGCCCTACAATGCAGATAATGGCATTAGAATGGCAAAAGACTGTTTAGAATGTGTTTTTATTTCATAAGCGAATATCTTTTTACAAGTGCTAAATTTCAAGCCTGCAACCTTACTATAGCCCTACAATGCAGATAATGGCATTAGAATGGCAAAAGACTGTTTAGAATGTGTTTTTATTTCATAAGCGAATATCTTTTTACAAGTGCTAAATTTCAAGCCAGCAACCTTACTATAGCCCTACAATGCAGATAATGGCATTAGAATGGCAAAAGACTGTTTAGAATGTGTTTTTATTTCATAAGCGAATATCTTTTTACAAGTGCTAAATTTCAAGCCTGCAACCTTACTATAGCCCTACAATGCAGATAATGGCATTAGAATGGCAAAAGACTGTTTAGAATGTGTTTTTATTTCATAAGCGAATATCTTTTTACAAGTGCTAAATTTCAAGCCAGCAACCTTACTAAGACAGTCTAAATAGCCCTACAATGCAGATAATGGCATTAGAATGGCAAAAGACTGTTTAGAATGTGTTTTTATTTCATAAGCGAATATCTTTTTACAAGTGCTAAATTTCAAGCCAGCAACCTTACTAAGACAGTCTAAATAGCCCTTCAATGCAGATAATGGCATTAGAATGGCAAAAGACTGTTTAGAATGTGTTTTTATTTCATAAGCGAATATCTTTTTACAAGTGCTAAATTTCAAGCCAGCAACCTTACTAAGACAGTCTAAATAGCCCTTCAATGCAGATAATGGCATTAGAATGGCAAAAGACTGTTTAGGATGTGTTTTTATTTCATAAGCGAATATCTTTTTACAAGTGCTAAATTTCAAGCCAGCAACCTTACTAAGACAGTCTAAATAGCCCTACAATGCAGATAATGGCATTAGAATGGCAAAAGACTGTTTAGAATGTGTTTTTATTTCATAAGCGAATATCTTTTTACAAGTGCTAAATTTCAAGCCAGCAACCTTACTAAGACAGTCTAAATAGCCCTTCAATGCAGATAATGGCATTAGAATGGCAAAAGACTGTTTAGAATGTGTTTTTATTTCATAAGCGAATATCTTTTTACAAGTGCTAAATTTCAAGCCAGCAACCTTACTAAGACAGTCTAAATAGCCCTACCAATGCAGATAATGGCATTAGAATGGCAAAAGACTGTTTAGAATGTGTTTTTATTTCATAAGCGAATATCTTTTTACAAGTGCTAAATTTCAAGCCTGCAACCTTACTATAGCCCTACAATGCAGATAATGGCATTAGAATGGCAAAAGACTGTTTAGAATGTGTTTTTATTTCATAAGCGAATATCTTTTTACAAGTGCTAAATTTCAAGCCTGCAACCTTACTATAGCCCTACAATGCAGATAATGGCATTAGAATGGCAAAAGACTGTTTAGAATGTGTTTTTATTTCATAAGCGAATATCTTTTTACAAGTGCTAAATTTCAAGCCAGCAACCTTACTATAGCCCTACAATGCAGATAATGGCATTAGAATGGCAAAAGACTGTTTAGAATGTGTTTTTATTTCATAAGCGAATATCTTTTTACAAGTGCTAAATTTCAAGCCTGCAACCTTACTATAGCCCTACAATGCAGATAATGGCATTAGAATGGCAAAAGACTGTTTAGAATGTGTTTTTATTTCATAAGCGAATATCTTTTTACAAGTGCTAAATTTCAAGCCAGCAACCTTACTATAGCCCTACAATGCAGATAATGGCATTAGAATGGCAAAACACTGTTTAGAATGTGTTTTTATTTCATAAGCGAATATCTTTTTACAAGTGCTAAATTTCAAGCCAGCAACCTTACTAAGACAGTCTAAATAGCCCTACAATGCAGATAATGGCATTAGAATGGCAAAAGACTGTTTAGAATGTGTTTTTATTTCATAAGCGAATATCTTTTTACAAGTGCTAAATTTCAAGCCTGCAACCTTACTAAGAAATCTAAATAGCCCTACAATGCAGATAATGGCATTAGAATGGCAAAAGACTGTTTAGAATGTGTTTTTATTTCATAAGCGAATATCTTTTTACAAGTGCTAAATTTCAAGCCAGCAACCTTACTAAGACAGTCTAAATAGCCCTACAATGCAGATAATGGCATTAGAATGGCAAAAGACTGTTTAGAATGTGTTTTTATTTCATAAGCGAATATCTTTTTACAAGTGCTAAATTTCAAGCCTGCAACCTTACTAAGACAGTCTAAATAGCCCTTCAATGCAGATAATGGCATTAGAATGGCAAAAGACTGTTTAGAATGTGTTTTTATTTCATAAGCGAATATCTTTTTACAAGTGCTAAATTTCAAGCCAGCAACCTTACTAAGACAGTCTAAATAGCCCTACAATGCAGATAATGGCATTAGAATGGCAAAAGACTGTTTAGAATGTGTTTTTATTTCATAAGCGAATATCTTTTTACAAGTGCTAAATTTCAAGCCAGCAACCTTACTAAGACAGTCTAAATAGCCCTACAATGCAGATAATGGCATTAGAATGGCAAAAGACTGTTTAGAATGTGTTTTTATTTCATAAGCGAATATCTTTTTACAAGTGCTAAATTTCAAGCCAGCAACCTTACTAAGACAGTCTAAATAGCCCTACAATGCAGATAATGGCATTAGAATGGCAAAAGACTGTTTAGAATGTGTTTTTATTTCATAAGCGAATATCTTTTTACAAGTGCTAAATTTCAAGCCAGCAACCTTACTAAGACAGTCTAAATAGCCCTACAATGCAGATAATGGCATTAGAATGGCAAAAGACTGTTTAGAATGTGTTTTTATTTCATAAGCGAATATCTTTTTACAAGTGCTAAATTTCAAGCCTGCAACCTTACTAAGCAGTCAAATAGCCCTACAATGCAGATAATGGCATTAGAATGGCAAAAGACTGTTTAGAATGTGTTTTTATTTCATAAGCGAATATCTTTTTACAAGTGCTAAATTTCAAGCCAGCAACCTTACTAAGACAGTCTAAATAGCCCTACAATGCAGATAATGGCATTAGAATGGCAAAAGACTGTTTAGAATGTGTTTTTATTCATAAGCGAATATCTTTTTACAAGTGCTAAATTTCAAGCCAGCAACCTTACTAAGACAGTCTAAATAGCCCTTCAATGCAGATAATGGCATTAGAATGGCAAAAGACTGTTTAGAATGTGTTTTTATTTCATAAGCGAATATCTTTTTACAAGTGCTAAATTTCAAGCCAGCAACCTTACTAAGACAGTCTAAATAGCCCTACAATGCAGATAATGGCATTAGAATGGCAAAAGACTGTTTAGAATGTGTTTTTATTTCATAAGCGAATATCTTTTTACAAGTGCTAAATTTCAAGCCTGCAACCTTACTATAGCCCTACAATGCAGATAATGGCATTAGAATGGCAAAAGACTGTTTAGAATGTGTTTTTATTTCATAAGCGAATATCTTTTTACAAGTGCTAAATTTCAAGCCAGCAACCTTACTATAGCCCTACAATGCAGATAATGGCATTAGAATGGCAAAAGACTGTTTAGAATGTGTTTTTATTTCATAAGCGAATATCTTTTTACAAGTGCTAAATTTCAAGCCTGCAACCTTACTATAGCCCTACAATGCAGATAATGGCATTAGAATGGCAAAAGACTGTTTAGAATGTGTTTTTATTTCATAAGCGAATATCTTTTTACAAGTGCTAAATTTCAAGCCAGCAACCTTACTAAGACAGTCTAAATAGCCCTTCAATGCAGATAATGGCATTAGAATGGCAAAAGACTGTTTAGAATGTGTTTTTATTTCATAAGCGAATATCTTTTTACAAGTGCTAAATTTCAAGCCAGCAACCTTACTAAGACAGTCTAAATAGCCCTTCAATGCAGATAATGGCATTAGAATGGCAAAAGACTGTTTAGAATGTGTTTTTATTTCATAAGCGAATATCTTTTTACAAGTGCTAAATTTCAAGCCAGCAACCTTACTAAGTCAGTCTAAATAGCCCTTCAATGCAGATAATGGCATTAGAATGGCAAAAGACTGTTTAGAATGTGTTTTTATTTCATAAGCGAATATCTTTTTACAAGTGCTAAATTTCAAGCCAGCAACCTTACTAAGACAGTCTAAATAGCCCTACAATGCAGATAATGGCATTAGAATGGCAAAAGACTGTTTAGAATGTGTTTTTATTTCATAAGCGAATATCTTTTTACAAGTGCTAAATTTCAAGCCAGCAACCTTACTAAGACAGTCTAAATAGCCCTACAATGCAGATAATGGCATTAGAATGGCAAAAGACTGTTTAGAATGTGTTTTTATTTCATAAGCGAATATCTTTTTACAAGTGCTAAATTTCAAGCCTGCAACCTTACTAGTAAATAGCCCTACAATGCAGATAATGGCATTAGAATGGCAAAAGACTGTTTAGAATGTGTTTTTATTTCATAAGCGAATATCTTTTTACAAGTGCTAAATTTCAAGCCTGCAACCTTACTATAGCCCTACAATGCAGATAATGGCATTAGAATGGCAAAAGACTGTTTAGAATGTGTTTTTATTTCATAAGCGAATATCTTTTTACAAGTGCTAAATTTCAAGCCTGCAACCTTACTATAGCCCTACAATGCAGATAATGGCATTAGAATGGCAAAAGACTGTTTAGAATGTGTTTTTATTTCATAAGCGAATATCTTTTACAAGTGCTAAATTTCAAGCCAGCAACCTTACTAAGACAGTCTCAATAGCCCTACAATGCAGATAATGGCATTAGAATGGCAAAAGACTGTTTAGAATGTGTTTTTATTTCATAAGCGAATATCTTTTTACAAGTGCTAAATTTCAAGCCAGCAACCTTACTGACCTAATAGCCCTACAATGCAGATAATGGCATTAGAATGGCAAAAGACTGTTTAGAATGTGTTTTATTTCATAAGCGAATATCTTTTTACAAGTGCTAAATTTCAAGCCAGCAACCTTACTAAGACAGTCTAAATAGCCCTACAATGCAGATAATGGCATTAGAATGGCAAAAGACTGTTTAGAATGTGTTTTTATTTCATAAGCGAATATCTTTTTACAAGTGCTAAATTTCAAGCCAGCAACCTTACTAAGACAGTCTAAATAGCCCTACAATGCAGATAATGGCATTAGAATGGCAAAAGACTGTTTAGAATGTGTTTTTATTTCATAAGCGAATATCTTTTTACAAGTGCTAAATTTCAAGCCAGCAACCTTACTAAGACAGTCTAAGCCCTACAATGCAGATAATGGCATTAGAATGGCAAAAGACTGTTTAGAATGTGTTTTTATTTCATAAGCGAATATCTTTTTACAAGTGCTAAATTTCAAGCCTGCAACCTTACTATAGCCCTACAATGCAGATAATGGCATTAGAATGGCAAAAGACTGTTTAGAATGTGTTTTTATTTCATAAGCGAATATCTTTTTACAAGTGCTAAATTTCAAGCCAGCAACCTTACTAAGGGCAAATAAAAAGCCCTACAATGCAGATAATGGCATTAGAATGGCAAAAGACTGTTTAGAATGTGTTTTTATTTCATAAGCGAATATCTTTTTACAAGTGCTAAATTTCAAGCCAGCAACCTTACTAAGGAGTCTTAAAAAGCCCTACAATGCAGATAATGGCATTAGAATGGCAAAAGACTGTTTAGAATGTGTTTTTATTTCATAAGCGAATATCTTTTTACAAGTGCTAAATTTCAAGCCAGCAACCTTACTAAGACAGTCTAAATAGCCCTTCAATGCAGATAATGGCATTAGAATGGCAAAAGACTGTTTAGAATGTGTTTTTATTTCATAAGCGAATATCTTTTTACAAGTGCTAAATTTCAAGCCAGCAACCTTACTAAGACAGTCTAAATAGCCCTTCAATGCAGATAATGGCATTAGAATGGCAAAAGACTGTTTAGAATGTGTTTTTATTTCATAAGCGAATATCTTTTTACAAGTGCTAAATTTCAAGCCAGCAACCTTACTAAGACAGTCTAAATAGCCCTTCAATGCAGATAATGGCATTAGAATGGCAAAAGACTGTTTAGAATGTGTTTTTATTTCATAAGCGAATATCTTTTTACAAGTGCTAAATTTCAAGCCAGCAACCTTACTAAGACAGTCTAAATAGCCCTTCAATGCAGATAATGGCATTAGAATGGCAAAAGACTGTTTAGAATGTGTTTTTATTTCATAAGCGAATATCTTTTTACAAGTGCTAAATTTCAAGCCAGCAACCTTACTAAGACAGTCTAAATAGCCCTACAATGCAGATAATGGCATTAGAATGGCAAAAGACTGTTTAGAATGTGTTTTTATTTCATAAGCGAATATCTTTTTACAAGTGCTAAATTTCAAGCCAGCAACCTTACTAAGACAGTCTAAATAGCCCTTCAATGCAGATAATGGCATTAGAATGGCAAAAGACTGTTTAGAATGTGTTTTTATTTCATAAGCGAATATCTTTTTACAAGTGCTAAATTTCAAGCCAGCAACCTTACTAAGACAGTCTAAATAGCCCTACAATGCAGATAATGGCATTAGAATGGCAAAAGACTGTTTAGAATGTGTTTTTATTTCATAAGCGAATATCTTTTTACAAGTGCTAAATTTCAAGCCTGCAACCCTTACTATAGCCCTACAATGCAGATAATGGCATTAGAATGGCAAAAGACTGTTTAGAATGTGTTTTTATATTCAATAAG